>NC_053022.1:530695850-530719104 GCF_003073215.2 Triticum urartu | reverse complement strand
GTTGAGCGTTTATTCAACTTTGCATCTCTGAATTGATTATTGCTGACCCTTTTTGCTACCATACTATAAGCCTTCCCAGCTCCACATACATCTACGTCGTGCGTTTGACTCTCCCTAGCAATCGCTCTATCCAAGCTTTTGAGAGTTTTGACTACAACGGTTGCCGATCACCGCCTGCTGCTGGGTAAGAACTGGTAAGAATTTGAGATTTGCTTGACGGATTTGTGACACCCGCCACCACCACCACTTGTTAGTAGTCTGTAGGATCATCTTCTTGTGTGTTTCTATTGCTGCTAACCATGCCAGGATCACAAGCCGACGAGACTGACTGGGAGAACTTGACGAACAAGGAGCTTCATGATACGTTTCAGCAAATGATGAGTGTACAGGTGCAAGATGTGATAAACAGATTTGAAGAGGCCATGGAGAAGATAGATGGCATGGAGAAGACGTTTGAAACAAAGCTCGATAACAAGTTTGCTGAATTGCTTTCGCGTTTTCCACCACCACCACCGGCTGCTCCTGCCGCACCTCTGCAACAACAGCAACAACACCGACTACCTCCACGTCGGGAAACAGCCCTCCACCGAGCGAGCTGTGTCCCTCTTCAGTCGGGCCAAACTGCTGGTGCTGCTGTTGATACTTCTGTGGCTCCTACTGCTGATGTGGAGGAGGATGATTGTGTGGGAGATTATGAGGATGAGGTTGATCAAAATCATAACTACGTGCCACCACTAGCACAGCAACCACCAGGTCGTCCACATGCAAATAATGGCAATGGTAGGGCTCACCCTCAGGTACGAGATCATGACCATCTCCCTAAACTAAAATTGAATATTCCACCATTTGAGGGTAGATATGTTCCTGATATATATCTTACTTGGGAGTTAGAAACTGAACAACGATTTACATGTTTACAATATCCCGAGGAGAGACGTGTTCCTGCTGCTGTTTGTGCTTTCACTAGTTTTGCATGTGTTTGGTGGTCTGAGCATTGTAGATTATATCCTATTCCGGCTACTTGGGCTGCTTTGAAAACTGCTATGCGTACTCGTTGGGTTCCACCATATTATCAACGTGAATTACTTCAAAAATTGCAGCGCTTAAGACAGGGGAAAAAATTCTGTAGAAGAATATTATCAGGAATTACAAACTGGCATGATTAGATGTGATATTGTTGAGGAGAATGAAGCTATGCTTGCACGTTTTATGGGTGGATTAAATAGAGAGATTCAGACGATTCTAGAGTATAAGGAGTATACTAATATCACTCGTTTATTCCATCTTGCTTGTAAAGCTGAACGTAAAGTGCAGGATCGACAGGCATTGGCGCGGACTAACTTTTCTGCAGGTCGACCTTCATCATGGACACCACGTGCATCATCTACTTCCACACGTTCTGCTACACCGGCGCCTCCGTCGGCTGCCACCGCCAACCGTGATACAATAAAGCAGGCACAATCACCACTATCTGTCAAGAGCACACCTTCTGGGCCTGCAAAGAGCTCTTCTTCATCCATGGCATCAACAGGGCAAACACATGATATTATTTGTCGACGTTGCAAGGGTGGAGGTCATTATGCGAGAGAATGCCCATCTAAGCGTGTGATGATTGTTACTGAGGATGGTGGGTATGAGTCCGCTAGTGACTATGATGAGGAGACTTTGACTCTTATTACACGTGAAGAACACGGTGGAGACGATTCTGATCATGAGACGCAATACATGGCTCCTGAAGATGCTGACAGGTATGAATGTTTAGTTGCTCAACGTGTTTTGAGTGTGCAGGTTACACAAGCTGAGCAAAATCAGAGGCATAATTTGTTCCATACAAAGGGAGTTGTGAAGGAACGTTCTGTTCGCGTGATCATAGATGGAGTGAGCTGCAATAACTTGGCTAACATGGAGATGGTGGAGAAGCTATCTCTCACCACAAGACCACATCCACATCCTTACTACATCCAATGGTTCAACAACAGCGGCAAGGTTAAGGTAACACGTACTGTTCGTGTGCATTTTAGTATCTCTACATATGCTGATTATGTTGATTGTGATGTGGTACCTATGCAATCATGTTCCTTATTACTTGGTAGACCATGGCAATTTGATAAAAATTCTGTACACCATGGTAGAAACAATCAGTATACTCTTGTTCATAACGATAAAAATATTACTTTGCTTCCTATGACTCCTGATTCAATTTTGAAAGATGATATTAATAGAGCTAATAAAGCAAAATAGGAGACAAATAAGAGTGAAAATCAGATTGTGGCAAAAGAATTTGAGCACCAAATGAAGCCTAATAATAAACCATCTACTGTTGTTTCTGAAATTAAATTGAAAAGTGCATGTTTACTTGCCACCAAATCTGATATTGATGAGCTAGATTTTAGCAAATCTGTTTGCTATGCTTTTGTGTGCAAAGAGGCATTATTTTCATTCGAGGACGTGCCTTCCTCTTTGCCCCCTGCTATCACTAACATTTTGCAGGAGTTCGCTGACGTCTTTCCACAAGACGTGCCACCGGGATTACCACCTATTTGAGGGATTGAGCATCAAATTGACTTAATTCCCGGTGCTTCGCTACCCAACCGTGCACTATACCGTACCAATCCAGAGGAGACGAAGGAGATTATGCGTCAAGTACAAGAACTGCTCGACAAAGGTTATATACGCGAATCCCTTAGTCCTTGTGCTGTTCCTATCATTTTAGTGCCGAAAAAGGATGGTACGTCGCGTATGTGCGTTGATTGTAGAGGCATTAATAATATTATTATTTGTTATCGTCATCCTATTCCTAGGCTAGATGATATGCTTGATGAATTGAGTGGCTCTACAATATTCTCTAAAGTTGATTTGCGTAGTGGATACCATCAAATTCGTATGAAATTGGGTGATGAATGGAAAACAGCATTTAAAACTAAGTTTGGATTATATGAGTGGTTAGTCATGCCTTTTGGGTTAACTAATGCACCTAGTACTTTCATGAGGTTAATGAACGAAGTTTTACGTGCTTTCATTGGACGATTTGTGGTAGTTTACTTTGGCGACATATTGATTTATAGCAAATCTTTGGAGGAACATTTGGAACATTTACGTGCTGTTTTTTTTGCTCTACGTGATGCACGTTTGTTTGGAAACCTTGGAAAGTGCACCTTTTGCACCGACCGAGTATCTTTTCTTGGCTATGTTGTTACTCCACAGGGAATTGAAGTTGATAAAGCCAAGATTGAAGCTATTGAGAGTTGGCCGCAGCCCAAAATGGTCACACAAGTGAGGAGTTTCCTTGGCCTCGCTGGTTTCTATAGGCGTTTTGTGAGAGATTTCAGCACCATTGTTGCACCTCTCAACGAGCTTACAAAGAAGGATGCGCCTTTTGTTTGGGGTACCGCACAGGAAGAAGCCTTCACGGTATTGAAAGATAAGTTGACACATGCTCCTTTACTCCAACTTCCTAATTTCAATAAGACTTTTGAGCTTGAATGTGATGCTAGTGGAATTGGATTAGGAGGTGTGTTATTACAAGATGGAAAACCTGTTGCATACTTTTCTGAAAAATTGAGTGGGCCTAGTCTGAACTATTCTACTTATGATAAAGAATTATATGCTCTTGTTCGGACCTTAGAAACATGGCAACATTATTTATGGCTCAAGGAATTTGTTATACATTTTGATCATGAATCTTTGAAACACATTAAAAGTCAAGCAAAACTGAACCGTAGACATGCTAAATGGGTTGAATTCATTGAGACTTTCCCTTATGTCATTAAACACAAGAAGGATAACGAAAATGTTATTGCTGATGCCTTGTCTCGTCGTTATACTATGCTTTCACAACTTGACTTTAAAATATTTGGTTTGGAGACCATCAAAGATCAATATGTTCATGATGTTGAATTTAAAGATGTATTGCAGAATTGTAAGGAAGGGAGAACTTGGAACAAGTTCGTTCTTAACGATGGATTTGTGTTTCGTGCTAACAAGCTATGCATTCCAGCTAGCTCCGTTCGTCTTTTGTTGTTGCAGGAGGCGCATGGAGGAGGATTAATGAGACACTTTGGCGTCAAGAAGACGAAGGATATACTTGCTACACATTTCTTTTGGCCAAAGATGAGACGGAATGTTGAGCGTTTTGTTGCTCGCTGCACTACATGTCAAAGAGCTAAGTCACGACTCAATCCTCATGGTTTATATATGCCTTTACTTGTACCTAGTGTTCCTTGGGAGGATATATCTATGGACTTTGTTTTAGGTTTACCTCGAACAAAGAAGGGGAGGGATAGCATATTTGTTGTCGTGGATAGGTTCTCGAAAATGGCACACTTTATACCATGTCATAAAAGCGATGATGCTGTTAATGTTGCTGATTTGTTCTTTCGTGAAATTATTCGCTTACATGGTGTGCCAAATACTATTGTTTCAGATCGTGATACTAAATTTCTTAGCCACTTTTGGAGATGTTTATGGGCTAAGTTGGGGACTAAGCTACTTTTTAGTACTACTTGTCACCCCCAAACTGATGGACAAATTGAAGTAGTCAATAGAATATTGTCTACTATGCTTAGGGCTGTTTTGAAGAATAACAAGAAAATATGGGAAGAATGCTTGCCTCATATTGAATTTGCTTATAATCGTTCATTGCATTCTACTACTAAGATGTGCCCTTTTGAAATTGTGTATGGTTTCCTACCTCGTGCACCTATTGATTTGTTGCCTCTTCCATCTTCAGAGAAGGTTAATTTTGATGCTAAAGAACGTTCTGAATTGATTTTAAAAATGCATGAGTTAACTAAGGAAAACATTGAGCGTATGAATGCTAAATATAAACTTGCTGGAGATAAGGGTAGAAAACATGTTGTGTTTGCGCCTGGAGATCTTGTTTGGTTACATTTGCGTAAAGATAGATTTCCTAATCTGCGCAAATCAAAGCTAATGCCATGTGCTGATGGTCCTTTTAAGGTGTTAGAGAAAATAAATGATAATGCCATGTGCTGATGGTCCTTTTAAGGTGTTAGAGAAAATAAATGATAATGTATATAAACTTGAGCTACCTGTAGATTTTGGGGTTAGTCCCACTTTTAACATTGCAGATTTGAAGCCTTATTTGGGTGAGGAAGATGCGCTTTCATCGAGGACGACTTCATTTCAAGAAGGGGAGGATGATGAGGACATCAATACCATTGTTACACCCACAGCCCCTACTGTTACATATACTGAACCAATTACTAGAGCTCGCGCACGCCAATTAAATTACCAGGTACTTTCGTTTCTTGGTAATGATTCTAATGTTCATGAGATTATGATGCTGCCTAAATTGGATACATTTGTTTTGCTTACAAATGAAGGGCCTAGGTTGGAGAAGGATGAACATTGGAGCAAGAACACGCATGGAGTTGATGGCATGTGCAAGGGGATCAAGAACAGAGTTACAAGTGATGATTTCAGGACTTTGAAGCCGCCATAAGGAGTGCATGAAGCCTTGGACGAAATATACAAGATGCCACTTCATAATATTCGTCCATAGGCTATTCTAGGTGCTGCGTCACCTTATTAATGGGCCAGGCCCATGTAATTTCGAAATACTTAAGTATAGGCTATTTTTAGAGTCCGTATGTGTGGGGAAACAAGAGTTAGGGTTGGTTTCGGACCCCACCCTCAAGGGACACGAAATTTCCCCCTCTTCCTCCATATATACATCCCTTAGGGCGTCGTTTAGACTTTGGGTTTTGTTTAGATTAAAAGTTCGCCATAGCTGCAACTTCGCGTACTTCGTTTGTGTCCAACGACCAGACCAAGACGTCACAGAACCCCACCTTGATCAATAAAGCTTTCATCTTATATTCGCAATATCCCGATTGCAATCTCAGTTTCTTGCTTGTTCTTCGTTTGCTCACAGGAAACAGACCCTCGTGGTCAGGTTGATCGTGCTCCGGCGTGGTCAATAACCCTCGGAAGTTGGTTTAGCGATTGCTAAGGCGCGACGTCTCGCACGTTCGTAGTCGGATCGTCAAGGTCGACTCCCATAGAAAACGATAGCCACCATCTCATCGAAACATCGGGACACCTTAGCCTCTATCAAACACCATGGCAATTCTGCTGAAAACAATGTCAGTCCGGGTTAGTTCCATTCAAATTATGCAAGTTAGAGTCCAAAACAAGGTCAAAAGTATTTGGAAAAGTAGATACGATGGACACGTATCAACTCCCCCAAGCATAAACCTTTGCTTGTCCTCAAGCAATTCAGTTGACAAACTGAAAGTGATAAAGAAAAACTTTTACAAACTCTATTTGATCTTGTTGTTGTAAATATGTAAAGGCAACATTCAAGTTTTCAGCAAATATTATGAACTAACCATATTCACAATAACATTTACTCATATCAATGGCATAATCAACTAGCGAGCAATAATAATAAATCTCGGATGACAACACTTTCTCAAAAATAATCATAATATGATATAACAAGATGGTATCTCGCTAGCCCTTTCTGAGACCGCAAAACATAAATGCAGAGCACCACTGAAGATCAAGGACTGACTAAACATTGTAATTCATGGTAAAAGAGATCCAGTCACAGTTATACTCAATGTAAATTAATAGTAATGCATGCAAATGACAGCGGTGCTCTCCAACTAGTGCTTTTTAATAAGAGGATGATGACTCAACATAAAAGTAAATAGATAGGCCCTTCGCAGAGGGAAGCAGGGATTTGTAGAGGTGCCAGAGCTCGATTTTTGAAATAGAGATCAATAATATTTTGAGTGGTATACTTTCATTGTCAACATAACAACTAAGAGATATCGATATCTTCCATGCTACACACATTATAGCATGGTAAAGTTTATACCCCCCCACCACCAACAAACATCAATCCATGGCTTGTCTGAAACAATAGGTGCCTCCAACTATCAACAATCCTGGGGGAGTTTTGTTTGCAATTATTTTGATTTAAGCATGGGACCGGGCATCCCGGTTACCATCCATTTTCTCATGAATGAGGATCAGAGTCCACTCCTCGAGAGAATAACCCACCTAGCATGGAAGATATAGACAACCCTAGTTGATACATGAGCTATTCGAGCATACAAAACAGAATTTCATTTGAAGGTTTAGAGTTTGGCACATACAAATTTACTTAGAACGGCAGGTAGATACCGCATATAGGAAGGTATGGTGGACTCATATGGAATAACTTTGGGGTTTATGGAAGTGGATGCACAAGCAATATTCCCCCCTAGTACCAGTGGAGGCGAAAAAGAGACTGGGAAGCGACCAACTAGAGAGCGACAACAGTCATGAACATGCATTAAAATTAATGAACACTGAGTGCAAGCATGAGTAGTATATAATTCACCATGAACATAAATATCGTGGAGGCTATGCTGATTTTGTTTCAACTACATGCGTGAACATGTGCCAAGTCAAGCCACTCGAATTGTTGAAAGGAGGATACCACCCTATCATACCACATCACAACCATTTTAATAGCATGTTGGCACACAAGGTAAACCATTATAAACTCCTAGCTAATTAAGCATGGCATGAGCAACTATAATCTCTAATTGTCATTGCAAACATGTTTCATTCATAATAGGCTGAATCAGGAATGATGAACTAATCATATTTACAAAAACAAGATAGGTCGAGTTCATACCAGCTTTTCTCATCTCAATCAGTCCATCATATATCGTCATTATAGCCTTTCACTTGCACGACCGAATGGTGTATATAATAATAATAGTGCACGTGCATTGGAGTAAGCTGGAATCTGCAAGCATTTAATACAAGGGAGAAGACAAGGTAATATGGGATCTTTGTTAAATCAATAATGCATATGAGATCCACTCAACATTTTCATTATGGTCTTCTCCTCTCGACTCCCAAAGAAAAGAAAGGAAATAAAACTATTTACACGGGAAAACTCCCAACAAGAAAAAGAAGAACGAGAAATCTTTTTGGGTTTTATTTTAATTACTACTACAGGCATGGAAAGTAAACTAGCCAAAATCTACAACTAATTTTTTTGGTTTTTCTTAAGGTTTTTCAAACACACAAGAAGAAAACTTGGAAAAGAAAATAAACTAGCATGGATAGTACAATGAAAAAGTATGAGCACCGACAACTGGCATGAGTGTGTGAACATGAATGTAATGTCGATGAGGAATACGTACTCTCCCAAGCTTAGGCTTTTGGCCTAAGTTGGTCTATGGCCACTGCTGGCCTGGTGGATGTCCAAAGTTGTAGCTGGGGTCGTACTGAGATGCAGCAGCTACTGCCTGGCGAGCTGCAGCTTGGAGGCGAGCTGCCTCCGTCCTCCTCTCGTACTCGTTCGCCTCCTCCCTGGTTATAACATATCTCCTTTTTGCCTGAAAGTCAAAGAAAGTAGGAGCAGGGAGAGCAACATGGACGGTGCGCCGTTTGTCAAAGATTAGACGATACTGGAGGAATTGTTCATTCCTCTCAACAAACTGATGGCGAACCATGGCATTATAATCTAGGTAAGTAGGAGGTAACTCTATATCATTTCCATGTATGGGTATATTAAGATAGTTAGCTACACGATTTGCATAAATTCCACCAAACAAATATCCACTTATACTGTTATGATGCAACCTTCGTGCAATAATGGCCCCCAAGTTATATTGTTTATCACCTAATACCGCACTCTTGAGGACACTAAGATCTGGAACGCACATGTGACAAGCCTCATCTTTACCGTTAATGCATCTACCAATGAAGAGAGCAAAATAATGTATGGAAGGGAAATGAATGCTCCCTATGGTAGCTTGTGTGATCTCACTAGATTCCCCAACAGTAATACTGGCAAGAAAGTCTTTATATTCAGATTTGCGAGGTTCACTAACATTGCCCCACTGCGTGAGTTTACAAGCAATATTAAAATCTTCTAGGTCCATGGTATATGATTTATCATAAAGATCAAATAAAATGGTGTGAGAATTGCGCGAGGATGTAAATTTAAACCTTCTCACAAAGGAATCAGTTAGATAGTGATATTGCCGACATTTATCTGACACGAAGCCCTCAAGATCAGTGTTACACACATACGCGTCAAATTCATCCTTGATGCCTGCCTGGACCATAAACTCCTCTGATGGCCATTCACAAGGCCGCACTTGAGCTTCCCTTGGTGGTTCATCGCCCTGCTCACGTATCGCGAGCCTTGGTCCTTGCTTCCTTGAGGAACCACCTTGGTACATTTTCCTAAACATTTTTCTTCCTCTGAAAAATTTCTGAAATTTTTAGTGACTCAAAATAAAAGTGAATCAAACTCAACAAGATTGATAGCAACTATTCCCACAAGTGCCTAGAGGCCATATCATGCATTAAAACTACTTTTGACCACATAAATTTGACATGCAAGCTCAAGAACAGGGTCACCTAAGAAACAAAAATTTGCAATAAATAAAGCACTAGAACAAAAACTAATTGGACCATTGGAGGAGTCACATACTAAAGAACAATCCCCCAAAGCAGTTTTGTGAATGGAGCTTTGAGCTAGGAGATCAAAAATGGCAGCAAGATGAGCTAGAACTTGGGTTTGAGCTGTGGGAGGATTTTTTTCTGGAGGAAGACGAAGTGTGTGGGTGTTGTAATAAGTGGAGGGGCCCATGTGGGGTCCACGAGGCAGGGGGCACGTCGCAGGGGGTGGGCGTGCCCTGGACCCTCGTGGCCAGGTGGTGTGGCCCCCTGGTGTGTTCTCAGTGCCAATAATTCTTAAATATTCTACAAAAAATCATCTAAAATTTTCAGGACATTTGGAGAACTTTTATTTTTGGGGTATTTTTTATTGCAAGGATAATTCAGAAAATAGACATAAAATAATATTTTTGCTTTATTTAATCTAAATAACAGAAAGTAAATGGAGGGTACAGAGAGTTGTGCTTTCTGACTTCATCCATCTCATGCTCATCAAAAGGAATCCACTAACAAGGTTGATCAAGTCTTGTTAACAAACTCTTTCTGAATAACATGAAACCGGAGAATTTTCGAATAACACTAAGTTACCTCAACGGGGATATGCATGTCCCAAACAATAACAATATCATATTTCTTCTTGACACTTGGAAGAGGAAATTTAAAACCTCCAATAGTAATCGTTGAAGTTTTTCCAATAGAATTGATACTGTGGACTTGAGGTTGTTTCCTCGGAAAATGTACCGTATGCTCATTACCATTATACTGTTCAATAGTAATCATTGAAGTTTTTCCAATAGTAATCATTGAAGTTTTTCCAATAGAATTGATACTGTGGCCACATAATTAAACAAAAAAGGTGTTTGTGAGGAGATGATACTGTTCACATTCAGCTGTGATGAAGTCGGTGAGGCTGGCATTAGCAGCATATTGTGTAAACTCTTGTAGGATTCCAGCCTCTTCCATGAACGGGTTATGTGGCCATTCGCACGTTCGTACTTCCGCCAACCTTCGGGGATGGAGATCACTGTCAGACGACTCCCCAATAACTCCCTTGGAGTTCTTCTTAGAAGCAAACTTCCTAAAGTTGTTAATCCTTTTGCTATGAATAAAAATTCGGAAATTTTTAGTCCACAAAATTTTCTGAACAAAAATTTACGCAACTACTCATAGGGATACATACAGGCCATAGCAAGCATTCAAACTACTTAGAACTCTAAGAATTCAACATGCAAGCTCATCTACAGCAGCACCAAGAGTAGCTAATTATTCAAAATATAAACCACTAAAACAAAACTAATTGGACAAACGGAGGAGTCACATACCAAGAAACAATCCCCCGAAACAGTTTCGGAAACGGAGTTTCGAGCAAAGAGATCGAAATCCGCGGGTTTGAGAGCAAGAACACGGGAGAGAGCAATGGTGAATTTTTCCAAAGGTAGGTGATGATGTGGTGTGAAGAGATAAGTGAGGGGGGCACGTGGGGACCACAACCCACCAGGGCGCGCCTGGGGGTCCTGTGTAACACCCCAAGACCGGAGCTTCAGTTGCCTTCTAGGGTTTCCGGGTTTCGTCGTGTGTTTTGTTTGGTCCGCTCCATTTCATCTTTGCATCATGTGCATTGCATCATGTCATTTCTTTTCTTAACTCAACTAAATAAACCGTATGGATCGTCGATCCATTTAAACCGAGGAAATTCACATGGTGATTCTCTTTACAACTTATCCTCTCGATATTTAGAGAGCTATTGTAATTATTCCAATTATGTGGAATTACCTTAACACACTTGCAAAAATCCCAATGCCTTTTATTATTTCAACTCTTGGCCTCTAACTTTGCCACATGTCCTTTCATCATTTTCCGGAGCTCCACCTAATTTCTCAACATTTTTGGGCACTTCGAAAACCTATCCTAGTTCAAACCTTTTGAATTAAATTCAAAGGAATTTAATTTAATCTTTCAAACTTGACCTTTTTCTATTTTCCCGGACCGTGCTCATTTTTCTGAGTCCGTGAAAATTATCCCCGTGCCCAAATTCTTCCTCTAACCTTCTCTTCTCTCTTTTCCTTTCTCCTATTTTATTGTCTCTGTTTTTGTTAAGAGTAGAATCAAGAGAGGGAGAGAAGGGAGCCCAGCAGGCCATTTGGGCCCAGCTGCATCTAACCTAGCCCAGGCCGGCCCATCCTTCCCCGCAGCCCACCTAAACCTACTTCCTAACCCTAGGCCCAACGAACCAACCTCCCTCTCCTCACGATCTCCTCTTCCCTCGCGCCGCCAGAGAGACCCGCAGCCCGATCCCCATCTCCCTCGCGCGTGCTCCTCTTCTCGCTCGCTGGCCGCACCACTCCTCCCTCGATCCCTCTCCTCCTCTCGCTAGTCTTCTGCCGCCGCCACACCCTCTCGCTGCGCCCGATCCCCCCCGGCAGCCACGTCCAGCGCCGGCCCTGCCGCCGAGCGACGCCCGCTCTTCGGTCCGGCGTCCCGCGCTGTCCCCGTCGCCATCGTCCATCCTTTCACCGGAGCCCGGCGCCTCTACCTCGCCTCTGCTCCCGCATGCTTCGCCTCCCCGTGCTCCAGTTGCACCGACGTCCGGGGCTCCAAGTCCTCCACCTCCGTTGTTCGCCCCAAGGTCCGGCGAGGTCATGCCGGACCCAACTCCGGTGCCCCGTCCCCATTGGTGCTGACCTCCACCGCAGGGGCAGCGTGGTCGCTGCCCTGCTTCTGTGTTGTTTGCCAGGTCCCGCAGGAGGCCGCGCGAGCCCGCGTTGACCACGTCGGTGTGGGTCCTTTTCGCCTGCAGCTGCCGCCATGGAACGAGCTTAGAGCTCCGCTGCTGCCTTGGTGCTGCTATGCCCAACTCCTCCTTGACAGTTGCCTCGTCCGGCCCTGCCCGTTGGAGCCATGCCTCCCGGTGCCCGCAGCCGCGTCGCCGGTCTTCTGTCTCGACCCGGCATCTTTCCCTTGTGGCATCTATTTAGGTGCAGCGCCACAAGTTTTGCCTCTGTGCACCCGGGTGATGTTGGCAGTGGAGTACCTCGACGCCCGACGCCTAAAACGATCACCGAACCGGAAATAACGCCAAGTACTAGGTCAACGAGGACCGCCAAGTTCGTCTTCCGCCGTCTCCGAAATCGCCAAGTACCACGACGATACGTGAACGACCACCGCCGACCCCAAGTTACTCGGATTCGTCAAGTACCTCTACGAAAACATTGTACGACTACTTCCGTGGCTGAAAACCCGTGTACAACTACCGTCGCCGTGTACGACTACCTCCACGACGAACGTCCCGAGAACGTCTACTTCCTTTACTTTGCACCGAACGAGAACCGTCCCTTTTGCACGCTTCGAAGGTATAACCCCGAGTCGACGCCCGTGAACGCATGAATGCATGTTGGATGAGATGCACCCTTTGTCTGCACCGTGTCCGTATTGTCACTCGTTTTCCATGCCACTAACCCGTGGGACACCCGGAATCCGGGATCATCCCACCATCTCTTGCACGCTCCCGTCACTTTTCCTTTTGCACCGGTATCCCCGTGGACTACCTGATAACCGATATGTTGCCGTGGCATCATTTTCGTATTCGTCGCCGTGGCACCCCTTTTCCTTGGCACCACGGTGACAAATGCTTCATAATGCTCTTGTCAACTTTTATTAAAAATTGCTTAAACTTGCACATGTCATCCGCATCATGATAACAACTTCAAGATTGGTTAAAATTGTTGTTGCAAAATTGATAATTGCATTTGGGGTTTACCGGTTTTGTTGTTATATCCGGCCCCATTTAAATTGTTTAGATGATATAGTTTTGTTATGCTTCACCTCTTCCCATGTTTAAACAACATTTAATATTGTTGGGTACCTAACCGAGAGTGAACTAAATAATTGATGTGGTGTTCGGTCAATATGCAACGGAGTTGCATATTGAGCTCCACTTAATTTGTAGGATTGCTTGTACACTTTGCCATGCCATGCCGCTTTAATCCGGACATGCATTATACTTGTTTGTGAATCATGCCATGATTCTGTGTTGGTTGTTTCCTATGTTGTTTGCTTCTTTCCGGTGTGCTTCTTCGGGTTGTTCCGGTAATGTCGTGTTTGTGAGGAACCGTTCGACTACGTCCGTTTGTCTGCTTCATGGACTCGTTCTTCTTCCTTGCGGGATCTCAGGCAAGATGACCATACCCTCGAAATCACTTCTATCTTTGCTTGCTTAGTTTCTCGCTCTTTTGCTATGCCTATGCTGCGATACCTACCACTTGCTTATCATGCCTCCCATATTGTTGCACCAAGCCTCTAACCCACCTTGTCCTAGCAAACCGTTGATTGGCTATGTTACTGCTTTGCTCAGCCCCTCTTATAGCGTTGTTAGTTGCAGGTGAAGATTGAAGTTTTGTTCCTTGTTGGAACATGGAGATGTTGTTCCTGGTTGGAACATGTTTACTTGTTGGGATATCACAATATATCTTATTTAATTAATGCATCTATATACTTGGTAAAGGGTGGAAGGCTCGGCCTTATGCCTGGTGTTTTGTTCCACTCTCGCCGCCCTAGTTTCCGTCATATTGGTGTTATGTTCCCGGATTTTGCGTTCCTTACGCGGTTGGGTTATAATGGGAACCCCTTGACAATTCGCCTTGAATAAAACTTCTCCAGCAAGGCCCAACATTGGTTTTACCATTTGCCACCTAGCCTTTTTCTTTCCCTTGAGTCGGCCGGCTCAAGGGTCATCTTTATTTTTAACCCCCCCCCCCCCCGGGCCAGTGCTCCTCTGAGTGTTGGTCCACATGTCAGCTGCCGGTGGCCACCAGGGGCAACCCTGGGCTGGCCTACCCGTACCTAAGACAATCTGAGTGTACCCTGAGAAAGAGATATTTGCAGCTCCTATCGGGATTTTTCGGCACATTCGGGCGGTGTTGCTGGATTTGTTTTAACTTGTCGAAGTGTCTTGTTGTACCGGGATACCGAGTCTGATGGAATGTCTCGGGAGGAGGTCTATTCCTTCGTTGACCGTGAGAGCTTGTCATGGGCTAAGTTGGGACTCCCCTGCAGGGTTTTGAACTTTCGAAAGCCGTGCCCGCGGTTATGGGCAGATGGGAATTTGTTAATGTCCAGTTGTAGATAACTTGAACCTTAACTTAATTAAAATGAATAAACGGTGTGAGTTACCGTGATGGTCTCTTCTCGGCGGAGTCCGGGAAGTGAACACGGTGTTGGAGTAATGATTGCGCAGGTTGCTCTCTAGTTTCTCGCTCGCGCTTTGCCTCCTCTTCTCGCTCTCTTTTGCGAACAGGATAGCCACCATATATGCTAGTCGCTTGCTGCAGCTCCACATATTTACCTTGCCTTACCCATAATCTTAAATAGTCTTGATCGCGAGGGTGCGATATTACTGAGTCCCTGTGGCTCACAGATTACTTCCAAACCAGATGCAGGGCCTGATGATTCCGCTCCAGATGACGCGCTTGAGCTCAAGTGGGAGTTCGACGAGAACTCACGCCGATACTACATGTCTTTCCCTGATGATCAGTAGTGGTGCCCAGTTGGGGTGATCGGGACCGTGTCGCATGTTGGGTTGTTCTTTTATTTGGCGCCTTAGTCGGGCCATGAGTGTCTGAATGTTGTAATGCTATTTATGTACTTTGATTGACGTGGCAAGTGTAAGCCAACTATGTATCTACCCTTTTATTATCTATATTGCATGGGATGTTGTGAAGATTGCCTAACTTGCGACATTGCTTTCAATGCGGTTATGCCTTTAAGTCGTGCCTCGACACGTAGGAGATATAGCCGCATCAAGGGCGTTACAAGTTGGTAATCAGAGCCTTCCCCGACCTTAGGAGCCCCCATTACTTGATCGTTATTAGCGGCCGAGTTGTGTCTAGAAAAATGTTTTGAGTCATTTAGGAATTATATATCGAAGAGTTTAGGAATTCTTTTACTTCCTAGTCTCCTCATCGCTCTGGTAAGGCATCGTGACGTAGAGTTTTGACTCTTCTCTTCTCAAATTTCACAAAAAAAAATTAGGATCACGCGGGTATCTTGGAATCGTTCCGATGGTTTTGTGACGAGAACATTGTTCTTGGTGCCTCCTGTCTTTAGGGGTTGTGGCAGTGTCCCGGGGAGTTGAGCTCCGAAGTGTTGTCGTCACAATTTTATCGTTGCAATTCTGGAATACCTGAGTTTAGTACGCCGACATCGAAAATCTCTTTTATGCAGTTCGTTGGTGAGATAACCTCGACGCCACCCAGTACTGGGGCGGGAGTTCGGGAATATCGCCATAACTTGCATAACGGATGCTTTTTCGAAGGTTGAGGTAGATGGTTTCCGAAGTTTTCTCGGTTATGTGTTGAAGGATGGATACAGCTGGATGTGGGATTTGCTAGATTTGGGTGAGATATTATGCTTCCCCTGTATCCCCAACACCTGATTGCATAACCGGAAAGATTCGGGAGTTTCATAGGTGGGAATTCTTGTAGCTCTAGTTCTTCTTCCACGGATATTTGGTTTGATATTGGGATTTCTTACCGACTATTCGTTCTTGATCCATACCTTGTTGATTTATTCCTCTACCTAAATTCTAAGTGGCTTCTCAATTTATGGATATGTGACCATTTCAAGTGGAATGCATTCGTTCTTATGTTCGGATGTGAAGACTATATGTTGCAATTTTCATTTCGTTGGATTCAGCTTCAATATTTATCTGTCAATATGCTAACAGTGGTCAACCTCTTCAGGATGGCTCCCGCTAAGAGCACCAATCAGAATCAGAATCAAGATCTTCCACCACCTCCTCCTCCTCCGGAGGCATGGCAAGCTGTGATGGCCGCAACCAATGCAAACATACAGTTGATCATACAAATTCTTCAAGAGCGCAATCAAGCGAACCAAGGCAACCAAGGCAACAATCAGAATCACTTTGCTACACTCAACCAGTTCCTTGCTAACGGGCCAAAGACTTTCAGCAATTGTGTTGAGGCAACTGATGCTGACGATTGGCTCGTGGATCTGTGCAAGCATTTCGAGTGCAGTAACGTCGGGCCTGAGGACTTCGTCAAGTTCGCTTCCTTCCAACTCAAAGATCAAGCTGCAGAATGGTTCCAGCAGTACAAGGATTCCAGAGGAGGCCGTGCGATTACCTGGGATGAATTCCGTCAAGACTTCAAAGCTCATCATATCCCTCAGAGCGTGGTTGAAAGCAAGCGTGAGGAATTCCGCAACCTGAAGCAAGGCTCTTTGTCTGTCTATGACTACAACAAGTTGTTTCAGAAGCTCGCCCGCTTTGCTAAGCAGGACATCCCCGACGAGAAGAGCATGATATACCAGTTCAGGGGTGGTCTCAGAGAAGAAATTCAGCTAGCTCTTGTTCTCTTTGAGCCTTTGAGGTACGATGAGTTCTACAACATGGCATTGAAGCAAGAGGCCGCTCAACTGAGGTGTGATGCTTCCAAGAAGCGAGTCAGAGACACTACTCCTTCCTCTACTCAAGTGGCCAAGCAGCAGAAGTATTGGCTTCCTCCTCCTCCGTTCCGTCAGCCGTATCAGAAGAGCAAAGGTGGCAGTGGATCTTCCCACCCACCCAACCCTGGCTTTCAGAACAAGACATCATCTCAAGCTCCAAGATCAAGTGCTCCGTATCACCGTCCGCTTTCTAAGGTCACATGCAACAAGTGCCAACAGAAGGGTCACTATGCCAACAAATGATTCAACCAGAGGCGTCTCCCTCCTCCTCCTCCTATGAGATCGGCAAGTACAGCTGTGGTCAAGCATAATCCCAAGCACGCCAAGGTCAACTTGATGAACGCAGCTCAGGCAAAGGACTCGTCAGATGTCATCATGGGTAACCTTCCTGTTAACGATGTTCCTACAAAAGTTCTTTTTGACACTGGTGCATCGCATTGTTTCATCTCGAGGCCGTTTACATCTAAGCATGGTTTGGCCTTTACAAATTTTGCCTAGTCCATTAGCAGTTGTCTCTCCCGGTAGGCGCATGCATGCTAACTCCATTGCTCCGGATGTTACTATCACTTTGGGTGACTACAAATTTCTATCTTCTCCAATGGTTCTTGGTGATTCGGATATTGATCTTATTCTCGGAATGGATTGGCTTTCTAAGCACAAGGCGCATCTTGATTGTGCAGCCAGGCAGATTCAATTGACTCATTCGTCTGAGGATGTAATTGTCTTTGCCGCTCGTGATGATACCATCCGTCTGTTTTCTCTCAATGAGAAGGGTGAACTGGATGCTATCTCGCAAATTCCAGTCGTTTGCGAATATCAAGACGTCTTTCCAGAAGAGCTTCCAGGAATGCCTCCGCACCGTCCAGTTGAATTCTTCATCGATCTTGAGCCTGGCACGGAACCAGTGTGCAAGCGTCCTTACAAGCTCGGACCTGAAGAGTTGAAGGAGCTGAAGAAGCAACTCGATGTTCAAGAGAGAATGGGTCTCATTCAGCCTAGTTCTTCTCCGTGGGGTTGTGGTGTTCTTTTTGTGAAGAAGAAGGATGGAATGGACCGACTTTGTGTTGACTACCGTCCATTGAACAAGAAGACTATCAAGAACAAATACCCACTTCCCAACATCAACGAGCTGTTCGAACAACTCAAAGGTGCCCAAGTATTCTCCAAGCTTGATCTCCGTATGGGTTATCATCATATCCGAATCCGTGAGCAAGATATTCCCAAGACGGCTTTCAGGACAAGCTTTGGTTCATATGAATACACTGTCATGTCTTTTGGCCTCGTCAACGCTCCTCCGACGTTCTCTCGCATGATGAACTTCATCTTCAACGCCTACACCAACGACTTCGTTTTGGTCTATCTCGACGACATTCTGGTTTTCTCGAAGAACAAGGAAGATCATGCCAAGCACTTGCGTTTGGTACTCGATAAGCTGAGGGAACACAAGTTCTACGGCAAGTTCTCCAAGTGCGAATTTTGGCTCGATGAGGTTCTTTATCTTGGTCATATCATCTCTGCCAAGGGCATTGCGGTGAATCCTGAGAAGGTGTCTGCAATTGTGAATTGGGAACCTCCTCAGAACGTGAAGCAACTCCGTAGCTTCCTTGGTCTCGCAAGCTACTGCCGAAGATTCGTTGAAAACTCTAAGATCGCGAAGCCTCTCTCAAATCTTCTCCAGAAGCACGTCAAGTACGTTTGGTCTCCGGAGTGTGACATTGCTTTCAACACTTTGAAAGAGAAATTGGTCACTGCTCCAGTTCTGACTCCGCCTGATGAATCCAAGCCGTACGAGGTCTTTTGTGATGCCTCTCTCCAAGGTCTTGGCACAGTGTTGATGCAAGAAAAGAAAGTTGTGGCTTATACCTCTCGCCAGTTGAAGCCCAACGAGAAGAACTACCCCACTCATGACCTTGAGTTGGCGGCAGTTGTGCATGCTCTTTTGACTTGGAGACATCTCTTATTGGGGAGAAAAGTGGACATCTTCACTGACCACAAGAGTCTCAAGTACATCTTCACTCAGCCTAATCTCAACCTCAGGCAAACTCGATGGGTCGAAATGATTCAAGAGTATAATCCGAGTATCGAGTATACTCCAGGCAAGGCCAATGTGATTGCTGACGCATTGAGCAGGAAGGCTTATTGCAACAGTCTTATTCTCAAGCCTTATCAACCCGAGCTTTGTGAAGCTTTCCGCAAACTTAATCTGCAAGTTGTTCCTCAAGGTTTCCTAGCCAACCTTCAAGTCTCTCCTACCTTGGAAGACCAGATTCGCCAAGCTCAGCTTCTTGATGCTATGGTGAAAAATGTGAAGATTGGGATTGCCAAGAGTCAACCCAAGTACAAGTGCTACCGCCTTGATGACAAGGATACTCTCTTCTTCAAGGATCGTATTGTTGTGCCCAAAGGTGACCTTCGTAAAGTGATCATGAACGAGGCTCACAATTCTCTCCTCTCCATCCACCCTGGGAGCACGAAGATGTATCAGGACCTCAAGCAGGCTTATTGGTGGACTCGAATGAAGCGCGAGATTGCTCAATTCGTGAATGAGTGTGATGTCTGCAGAAGGGTGAAGGCAGAACACTAAAGGCCAGCTGGTCTCCTCCAACCTCTTGCCATTCCAGAATGGAAGTTTGACCACATTGAAATGGACTTCGTGACTGGGTTTCCAAAGTCCAAGCGTGGCAATGATGCTATATTCGTTGTCATCGACAAACTCACTAAAGTGGCTCATTTTCTGCCTATCAAAGAGTCTATCACTGCAGCTCAATTGGCGGAACTCTATACCTCTCGTATTGTCTCTCTGCACGGTATTCCACAAGTGATCTCTTCAGACCGTGGCAGCATCTTTACCTCCAAGTTTTGGGATTCTTTTCAGAAGGCCATGGGCACCAACATCCGCTTCAGCACAGCTTTCCATCCTCAAACTACCGGTCAAGTCGAGCGTGTCAATCAGATTCTTGAAGATATGCTCAGGGCTTGTGTGATCTCCTTCGGCATGAAGTGGGAGGATTGTCTTCCATATGCTGAATTCTCCTACAACAACAGTTTTCAAGCAAGTTCGGGCAAGGCCCCATTTGAAATTCTGTATGGCAGGAAGTGCCGTACCCCTCTCAACTGGTCTGAAACCGGTGAACGTCAGCTTTTGGGGAATGACTTAATCACAGAGGCAGAGGAAATGTGCAAAGTCATTCGAGATAACCTCAAAGCAGCCCAATCACGCCAGAAGAGCTACTATGATAGTAAGCACCGTGATTTAGCTTTCGAGATTGGAGATCATATTTACCTCCGCGTCTCTCCAATGAAAGGTACTCGTCGCTTCGGTATCAAAGGGAAGCTTGCCCCCAGATACGTGGGACCTTTCAAGATCTTCAGCAAGAGTGGCAATCTCGCCTATCAACTCGAGCTTCCTTCAAACTTTGCAAATGTTCATGACGTGTTCCATGTCTCTCTGCTTCAAGACTCCTGACCGCACCGTCAACTTCGAGGACATTGAGCTCCAAGAAGATCTCTCTTACCGTGAGCACCCCGTGGCTATTCTTGAAGAGACTGAACGTAAGACTCGCAACAAGTCAATCAAATTCCTCAAAGTCAAGTGGTCACACCATTCCGACCGTGAAGCTACTTGGGAACGCGAGGATCACCTCCGTTCTGAGTACCCGGCGTTCTTTCAGCCCTAGATCTCGGGACGAGATCTTTTCGTAGTGGTGGAGTGTTGTAACACCCCGGATGTGATTTACCCAATATGTACTCCAACTCTTGTCGTTTCCGGCATTAAGTTATTTTATTTTCTCGGGTTCGGGTTTTTGCCTCCGTGTGTTGTTATCATTGTCATGCATCTCATAGCATGTCATCATGTGCATTGCATTTGCATACGTGTTCATCTCATGCATTCGAGCATTTTCCCCGTTGTCCGTTTTGCATTCTGGCGCTTCGTTCTCCTCCGGTGGTCATTTCTACCTTTCTTTCGTGTGTGGGGATTAAACATTTCCGGATTGGACCGAGACTTGCCAAGCGGCCTTGGTTTACTACCGGTAGACCGCCTGTCAAGTTTCGTACCATTTGGACTTCGTTTGATACTCCAACGGTTAACCGAGGGACCGAAAAGGCCTCGTGTGTGTTGCAGCCCAACACCCCTCCAAGTTGGCCCAAAACCCTCTCCATCATCTAGAGCGTTCGATCATGATCGCGTGGCCGAAAACCGCACCTCATTTGGACTCTCCTAGCTCCCTCTATGCCTATTTAAAGACAACCCCGAATTTCTCCTTCCCCTTCCTCCTAAAACCCTAGATCCATCCACACCCGCCGCCGCCGGACAAAGTCCGCCGGGCCGGACATTGTCCGACCCGCTCCGCCACCGCCACGTCAGCCCGCGAGCCCCACATCGTCGCCACTCCCGCCGAGGCCCGCGAGGGCCCAAGGCCGGCCCTCTCCCGTCGCCGCTTGGGCCAGAGGCGCCCGCGTCGGCCGCCTCTTCTCCTACCTCGCCCCGCCACCGCACGCCGTTCGCCGCCCGAGCTCCGGCGCCGCTCCGCCGCGCCACCCCATCCCGCCGTACGCCGCCCCTCGCCGATGCGGTCCTCGCCGGCGCCGCCCGCGGCCACCCCGGCCCCGCGTCTCCTCCTCGACCTCCTCACCGGCCGGCCCCTTCCAAATCCGGCGGTTCTTGCTACAGTAACTCCGGCGAGCCGCATCGGGAACCGTGCAGATCTCAGATCCAAAATTGCATCGGGTTGACTTTTTGCCCGAAACCCTAATATTTTTGGCTATGTTCATCGTGTCGTAACTTTGCATCCGTAGCTCTGTTTTGGGCATATAGCATATCAAAATGTTCATCTCAGAGAGTACATCATTTCATCTCATTGCATCATTTTCATTTGAATTCATCTTGATGCCCGAAATTCTGTTAGAAGATTGCTATTTGAGATAATTGTCAGATCTGCTGCTCCAATTAGATATTTGTCATTTTTGCCATCATTATTGTGTGCAAGATATGCCCCTGAGCTCTTCATGAGTTTTGTTATATGTTTTTCCATCTATCCAGAGGTGCAACCCATGTATTTTTGTGATGTGTGTGGTGACTAGCACAAGCTTGCAAAGTGGTGCATTCGTTAATGCTGATTTCAGGGACTTAGCATTTCCACTAAGTCCTTGAGCTGTTTATCTCAATATGCCATATGTTTATGTTGATTCCTAGTGATCCGTGTCCCTTTTGAGGATGATCACTAAGGATGTTTTGTTAATCTTGTAGTGCTCTATCCATCCATGTCTTTGTTTGCATTTATGGAGCACCCTATCTTGAGTCAATCGAGCTCTACTTTTGTCATTTCGTGAATCTGGGCAGATTGTCTACTTGTTAGCGATTTTGCCGAGGATGTTGTAGTTGATCCGTGCATGCTATGTTATTGTTCTTGCCATGTCTAGCTTGTATTTTGTGTATTCTTGATGGGTGTATGCTTATATTATCATGTTTTGCTCTGTAGTGAGTGCATCGAGCTCGTAAACATGCCTACTTGTTATCTGTTTCAGCATGCTCCAGTTTTTCACTAAGTCTGAGAACTGATTATGTTTTTGCCATGTTCACATGCTTGCAAATATATTTTCCGATCCCTTTTGGCTCAAGGTCACTAAGGGACTTTTGTTAAGCTCTTTGAGTAGCTCCATGCCATGCTTTACTTTTCCATGTTCAGGTCATGTAGCATATTGTTTTCATGCTCCAAAGTGTGCTACCTGATCTGAAATTCCAGACAAGTGTTAATTTCACTAAGTTTGAAATCTGTTTGCCAAATGCATTTTTGCCATGCTTGTTTGAGCCTGTTAATGGATGAATTGGAAGTGCTAGTCTTTTGTTAAGCATCATGAATGTATCCCTGCCATAGATTTTGTTGCCATGTTTGGGTGCGGTAGCATGTTCATCTTGTTGCATTTAGATGGCTACTTGCTGTAAATCGCAGAACGTGGTCATATTTGAATCGCTTGCCATTTCCAAACCATAACTCCGATTCCGGCGTTCTTTCTATCGTTTTCAAGCGATTTCATCTCATCTTTCCAGTGGCATACTTGGATTTCCAAGTTGAGGCCAGGTTCATGCATTCCTTGTCAAATCTTGCATATGCATCCCATATTGCATCCCGCATAGCATATCATCTTTGCATCATGTTGTTTGAGTTCGCACGTGGTTGATTGTGTCCTTGTTGCTTGTTTGTCTTGTTTGGGTAGAGCCGGGAGACGAGTTCGCTAACGAGGAGCCCGTTGAGTTTGCTTTCGAGGATCCAGTCAACTCTGACAACTTTGCAGGCAAGATGATCATACCCTCGAAATCACTACTATCTTTGCTATGCCAGATGCTCGCTCTTTT
>NC_053022.1:530677821-530694850 GCF_003073215.2 Triticum urartu | reverse complement strand
AAAAGAGAGAGATCCTTGCGTGAAAATATACTTCAAACTCTTATGATCCGTATACACCTCGCAATGATTTCCAATCAGAAAATGTCTCCAAGTCTTCAGTGTATGGACTACGGCTGCTAACTCCAAATGATGCGTAGCATAATTCAACTCATGAGGCTTAAGCTGTCGTGAGGCATATGAAACAACTCTCCCTTCCTGCATAAGCACAGCTCCAAGTCCTCGACGTGAAGCGTCGCAATACACCTCATAATCCTTGGTCTGGTCTGGCAAAATCAACACTGGTGAAGTAACCAAGCATTTCTTCAACTCCTGAAAACTAGCCTCACATTCCTCCGTCCATAGGAACTTGCTATCCTTCTTCAACAACTCCGTCATAGGCTTCGTAATCTTTGAGAAATTCTCAATAAACCTCTGGTAGTATCCCGCGAGTCCAAGAAAACTCCGGATCTCTCCCACGGTGGTTGGTGCTTCCCACTTGGTCATGGTATCAACTTTAGTGGGATCTACTGCTATACCTTCTCCGGATATAACGTGTCCGAGAAATCCAACTTCCTTCAACCAAAACTCACATTTGCTAAACTTGGCATATAGTTGATGTTCCCTGAGCTTTCCAAGAACCAAACGCAAATGTTCCTTATGCTCCTCTTCATTCTTTGAGTAAACCAGGATATCATCAATGAACACTACGACGAACTTATCCAAGAACTCCATAAACACCTTGTTAATCATGTTCATAAAATATGCAGGTGCGTTAGTCAGACCAAATGACATAACGGTATACTCATACAGCCCATACCTGGTGGTAAAAGCCGTCTTGGGTATATCATGTTCCCAAATCTTCAACTGGTGGTATCCTGATCGCAGATCGATCTTGGAAAATAGCTTAGCTCCTTGCAATCGATCAAACAGATCATTGATCATCGGTAGTGGATACTTGTTCTTGATTGTTACTTCATTCAATCCTTGATAATCGACAACCATCCTTAATGATCCATCCTTCTTTTCCACTAGAAGTACTGGCGATCCCCAAGGTGAAGAACTTGGGCAAATATAACCTTTATCCAGTAACTCCTTAATTTGCTTCTTAATTTCCACCAAATCCTTTGCAGGCATCCTATATGGTCTCTTTGATATTGGCCCTGTGCCTTGCAAAAGCTCAATCAAAAACTCAATATCTCTATCTGGTGGCATGCCTGGCAACTCTTCTGGAAATACTTCGGGGAAATCCTTCACTACTGGTACTTCCTCCTGCACAACTCTGGTTAAACAATTTACTTGAGTCCTCTTTGGCACATGTCGGGATACATACTTGATCCTTCTCCCTTCTGGGGTGGTAAGCAAAATTGACTTACTAGCACATTCAATATTCCCTTCATACTTTGATAACCAATCCATGCCTAATATCACATCCAATCCTTGGGATTCCAATACTATTAGGTCTGAGGTAAAAACATAGTTACCAATCCTTAATGGTAACCGATCACACCATATACTAGCCATATATTCTGCTCCAGGCGAGGTTACTAACATGGGTGACCTAAGGGCTTGGGTTGACAGTTTATACTTATCCACAAATCCCCTTGATATGTATGAATACGATGCACCAGTATCAAAAAGAACGAGTGCAGTAAATGACTTAACCAAAAACTTACCGATTACTGCATCCGGCTGTTCTTCAACCTCCTCCACACTAACGTGGTTCACCTGTCCCCTGTTGAAAGGGTTCGGCTTCTTCCCAGAGCTTCCATTGCTATTTCCATTTTGTGATTCAGGACATTCATTGGCATAATGCACGGTCTTCTGGCACTTAAAGCAAGTGACTTGGCTCAGGTCTTTCTCGGCTGGGGTTGATGGGTTGGTACGGTTCTGGCCGTTGCTTCCTCCATTACCATTACCATTCCTGGGGCCATTGTGATTGTGCGAGCTACCTCCTCCATGGGTATGCTGAAAATGTCCTCCCGGTCTAGGGGTAAATCGTGGCTTCTTCTGAGCTCCTGATTTGTACTTTCCTTGTGCATACTTCCTCTTGCGATTTTCAATTTGCTGCTGCTTCCCTTCAATCATGAGAGCACGATCTACCAACTCCTGGTAGTTGTTGAAGGTTGCTACCATCAACTGCATGCTCAACTCATCATTCAGTCCTTCCAGAAACTTCTCCTGCTTAGCTGCATCCGTAGCAACGTCATCTGGGGCATAACGTGCTAATTTACTAAAGTCCTCCACATACTGGCCAACTGTCCGTCCTCCTTGGCGCAAGTTGCGAAACTCTCGCTTCTTCAAGGCCATAGCTCCTGCTGAAACATGGGCAGTTCGAAAAGCCTGCTGAAACTGGTCCCATGTGACAGTGTCGACAGGGAAAGTGGCTGTGAAATTCTCCCACCATGATGCTGCGGGTCCTTCAAGCTGATGTGCGGCAAACTTCACCTTCTCCGCATCCATGCATCCTGCTGTGGTCAACTCTCTAGCTATCTTGCGGAGCCAATCATATGCTACTATCGGCTCGGTGCTACTGGAAAACACCGGCGGATTCAGCCTAAGAAAACGGGCTAAGTGATCAACAGGTGGTGGTGGTGGGTTGTTGTTGTTGTTCCCTGATTCTGATTCTGGACTAGCAACTGCATCAATGTGTTCTGCTGCTGGATCAACTGAGTGAGCTCCGGTGGAAAGGCAAATCCGGGGTCACGTCTCAGAGGCATCTGAGGGTTTAGAAAAGATGAGATTTAAGAATAGAGGGGGTCTAAAGAGAAAACACTACCCATATGCACATGAGGCAAAAGCAAACAATTCACTTCATTCAATCAAACAAGGGCATACAATCGATATAACTATCGCAAAAGTGCTCGGACTACTATATTTACATGGTGGACTACTACTACTGATGAGGTGGTCTACTAGAAATATTCTTCGGTTGCAGACTCCATGATATCTGCTCCGGCTTTATCAACATAGTCATCATCGCTATCATCTGGATCCGAGTCGGTGTCGTCGATGATGATGTAGTCTTCCGGGCGAATCTCCTTGGGTTCTTCATCTTCATCTACTGGTGTAGGGCCTCCCATAAATATCCCGATCTTCTTTGTTAGGTCGGCATTCTTATCCACTAACACTTCAATTTCTTCTTCATAATCTTCACGTGTAGCCTTGAGTTCTTCCTCCAGTTCCTTGATTATTGTCCTTGCCTTCTTCAGGTCTATCATGTCAGCGCACATCTGGTTCTCGTGACGTCGAACGTGCTGGTTTAACTCCTGGATAAAAGCTGCAATTGATCTATCCTTTCCGGTGCTAATCATCTCCTAGTGCTCATCTCGGCGCCCACAAATCTGGTAGATAGTATCCTTGAGATCAGTGTGGTAGACTTCTCCAATGCTTCCCATGGCGATGTGAGCTGCCATGCTCTTTCCTAGACTCCAAGTTGGTGCATCAAAAGAAAACTCTATGGGCTCAGTGACTGGCATGAACGTCCTTCCTGGAACTTGAACTTGAATCATCCAGCGCTCTTCTTCAGGTAAAGTGGTGTTGTAGGTTCCGGTGAAGCTTGGTACTCCTATGTTCAGGTATCTAGTGACTTCCTTCAAGTGATGTCCAAAGGGTGTATCTTCATCCGGTTGCGTGAACTTGTTCCTTGCATCCGCCATCCTAAAGAGTAGAAAAGATGAGAGGTCAGAAGAGAAGAGAGTGAGTAGTGATCTAGGTCTTTAGCTTAGTGGTCGTGTCCTACAGTCAGCGTGTGCTCTGATACCATCTTGTAGCGACCAGACCTCAAACAGTCCAATCTCTGTGCTCCGGTGTCATCCCTGGATCAGTAATGCTGACACCACACAGTACTTGAAGGATTTATAACAGAGTAGCAATCACACACTTATTACATCGAGTGTCTCAAAAGAGAACTTATTACAATAAATGTGGCTTAAGGCCATCTAATAACGATAACAGCGGAAGGCTTGGAAGATAAGTGAGTCCATCAACTCCAACAACATCACTGAGTATAGAACCACGACCTAAAACTCCTTAATCGTCGTCTGAAAAGTCTGCAACATTAACGTTGCAGCCCGAAAACGGGTCAGCACATGGAATATGCTGGCAAGGTAACACATAGAGAGTAATGGAATGAATCAACTATACTATATGCAATATTTGGCTGGTGGAAAGCTCTATGGTTACAGTTTTGCGAAAAGCCAATTTTTCCCTACTGCAAAGGAATAAATTTATTTAACTATCATGGTGGTTGTTAAACATTGAGAATGGTTGACAGCATTCTCAATCCCACTTAAACATCATTAAACAAACCCGTCAAACTAAATTTTATAGTAACATGTTGAGATTCACATGATAATCCAAGTACTAGATACTCAAGATGTCCATAACGGGGGACACGGCCAACCATGATTAGTTTATACACTCTGTAGTGGTTTGCGCACTTTTCCCCACAAGACTCGATCTCCTCCGTTGGGATTCTCGCACTACATGGTGTTTGAGAAACGGATGACCGAGACATAGTCTTTCAGAAGCGCTAGCACCTTACGATGGGTAGACTGTACCACCTACATCCCCTACATATGCTAGTCTACCACTGTAAGAGTTTGCATGACTTAGTCAACTATGCTAGAGCCCATAGTAGCTTGTGGCTGCACACGGAAGTTTCTAGCATGAATAATCTCATGATCCCTTTGAGCCTGGGTGGCGGTCCAAAAGAAAACAGGCAATCCTGGAATACCCAGGTACCTCAATCCACCCAGATGTGTATTTAAGTTGCCACCTTAGATAAACCATTGATTTTAAAATCTCACATCTGTCATGGATATCACTCACCCAATCCACGTCTACTAGCATAGCATAGCAATAGTAAGCAAACGTAGAAGTAACTCCCAAAGGTTTGATAATAAACAGGTAATAGGTACTACCTCAACTACTTCCCATCCCACAATTTAATTTGATCCTAATCATGCAATGTTTGAGGTTTGATCTAATGCAATAAAACTGGGTAATAAAGAGGTATGATCAAAGTGTTACTTGCCTTGCTGATGATCCGGGAAACCTAGAGATTCAAAGTAACAGGTGGCGCACTCCGGGTACTCTATCACAAACAAACAAGCATACAATAAGTACTCAACTAATGCACAGGTAAAACTCAAATAAGAGACTTAACCAGAAAGTTCAACTTAAGAACTCCGGTTGGCAAAAAGAATCAAATCGAACGAAGCAACGAAAGACAAACAGCAAAAGAAATAGGCTTCGATTACTATTCTAGATCTAGGGAAATTTTTAACAAAAAAACTTGTTCAAGTTGGTTAAACGGAAAGAGAGTTTCGAGAAAAAACTCCAGGCGCTTGAATCGCCTGATTCCGATAAACGAGCGAGAAGTTATACTAAAACGAAAATCGGATCAGAAATCACGATCAGAAAAATCAGATTTAATCCAAGAAAAAGAAAAACGACGAACAGTTTAACGAACGAACGTTCATTAACTGGATCTAAACGACGAACACATTCGTTAAAATGAACGAACCGAGCGAACGTTCACTAAATAGACTAAACCGAAAAAAAACCGATCTAAAAAAATGAAACTAAAAAAACCGACGGAAAAACCGAACGGTTTTTCTAAAAAACGGCAGCGGGGTCAACCTCGGGGTGCGGTCGGTGGCGGCAGCGGCGGCTCCGGCGGCGGCGGGCGGCGGGCAGGCGGCGGTGGCGGCGCGGGCGGTGCGGCAGGCGGGCGGCGGCGGGCGGTGGCGGCCGGCGGCGGCGGCGGCTAGGTTAGGGCGCGGGGCGGGCTGCGGCGGCTGATGGGCTTCGGCGGCTCGGGTCGGGCGGCTTATAAAGGCCCCCCTGGGCGCGAGTCCCGCTCGGGTACGGCCCGGAGTCGGTTCGGTTTTTTTTTAAATATTCCGCGCAGAAAAACAAATAAAAGAAATACTAAACGGACTCCAAAAATCCCGAAATAAATTTTCCCTGGCTTCTAAAATCAAGCCGCACAGGATGAACATTTATTTGGGGCCTAAATGCAATTTTGAAAAACGTGCATTTTTCCTAAATTCATATAAAATAGCAAATAAAACCAAATAAAATCTTATTTGATTTTTTTATTAAATCCTCAATATTTCTTTATTTTTGGAAAGTCATTTTATTCCCTCTCTCATATTTTTTTGTAATAGAAATAATTGAAGATAAAATAAATAAAATCAAATGATCCTATTTTCAAAATTTGAGACAACTCAAATATGAAAATAACGAAATCCCCAACTCTCTCCGAGGGTCCTTGAGTTGCGATAATTTCTAGGATCAACCAAAATGCAATAAATATGATATGCAATGATGATCTAGTGTATAACATTCTAAATTGAAAATTTGGGATGTTACATTGTGCATCCAACTCCATAAACCCCAAAGTTATTCCATATGAGTCCACCATACCTACCTATATACAGTATCTACCTGCCGTTTCAAGTAAATTTGTATGTGCCAAACTCTAAACCTTCAAATAAATATCTTGTTTTGTATGCTCGAATAGCTCATGTATCAACTAGGGCTGTCCGTATCTTCCATGTTAGGCGGGTTATTCTCAAGAGGAGTGGACTCCGCTCCTCACTCACGAGAAAAATGGCTGGTCACCGGGATGCCCAGTCCCATGCTTTATGCAAATCAAATCAAATAATTGCAAACAAAACTCCCCCTGGGACTCTTGTTAGTTGGAGGCACTCGTTGTTTCGAGCAAGCCATGGATTGATGCTTGTTGGTGGAGGGGGAGTATAAACTTTACCATTCTGTTTGGGAACCGCCTATAATGTGTGTAGCATGGAAGATATCGCCATCTCTTGGTTGTTATGTTGACAATGAAAGTATACCGCTCAAAATATTATTCACCTCTATTTCAAAACCGAGCTCTGGCACCTCTACAAATCCCTGCTTCCCTCTGCGAAGGGCCTATCTATTTACTTTTATGTTGAGTCATCATCCTCTTATTAAAAAGCACCAGTTGGAGAGCACCGCTGTCATTTGCATTCATTACTATTAGTTTACATTGAGTATGACTTGACTGGATCTCTTTTACCATGAATTACAATGTCTAGTCAGTCCTTGATCTTTAAAGGTGCTCTGCATTTATGTTTTGCGGTCTCAGAAAGGGCTAGCGAGATACCATCTTGTTATATCATATTATGATTGTTTTGAGAAAGTGTTGTCATCCGAGATTTATTATTATTGCTCGCTAGTTGATTATGCCATTGATATGAGTAAACATGAGACCTAAGTGTTATTGTGAATATGGTTAGTTCATAATCTTTGCTGAAAACTTGAATGTTGGCTTTACATATTTACAACAACAAGAGCAAACAGAGTTTGTAAAAGTTTTTCTTTATCACTTTCAGTTTATCAACTGAATTGCTTGAGGACAAGCAAAGGTTTAAGCTTGGGGGAGTTGATACGTCTCCGTCGTATCTACTTTTCCAAACACTTTTGCCCTTGTTTTGGACTCTAACTTGCATGATTTGAATGGAACTAACCCGGACTGACGCTGTTTTCAGCAGAATTGCCATGGTGTTATTTATGTGCAGAAACAAAAGTTCTCGGAATGACCTGAAACTTCACGGAACATCTTTTTGGAAATAATAAAAAATCCTTGCAAAAGATGAAGACCAGGGGGCCCACACCCTAGCCACGAGGGTGGGGGGCGCGCCTGCCCCCTGGGCGCGCCCCCTACCTCGTGGGCCCCCTGGAGCTCCTCCGACCTCAACTCCAACTCTATATATTTGCTTTCGGGGAGAAAAAATCAGAGAGAAGGATTCATCGCGTTTTACGATACGGAGCCGCCGCCAAGCCCTAAAACCTCTCGGGAGGGCTGATCTGGAGTCCGTTCGGGGCTCCGGAGAGGGGAATTCGTCGCCGTCGTCATCATCAACCATCCTCCATCACCAATTTCATGATGCTCACCGCCGTGCGTGAGTAATTCCATCGTAGGCTTGCTGGACGGTGATGGGTTGGATGAGATTTATCATGTAATCGAGTTAGTTTTGTTAGGGTTTGATCCCTAGTATCCACTATGTTCTGAGATTGATGTTGCTATGACTTTGCTATGCTTAATGCTTGTCACTAGGGCCCGAGTCCATGATTTCAGATCTGAACCTATTATGTTTTCATCAATATATGAGAGTTCTTGATCCTATCTTGCAAGTCTATAGTCACCTACTATGTGTTATGATCCGGCAACCCCGAAGTGACAATAATCGGGACCACTCCCGGTGATGACCGTAGTTTGAGGAGTTCATGTATTCACTATGTGTTAATGCTTTGGTCCGGTACTCTATTAAAAGGAGGCCTTAATATCCCTTAGTTTCGCTAGGACCCCGCTGCCACGGGAGGGTAGGACAAAAGATGTCATGCAAGTTCTTTTCCATAAGCACGTATGACTATATTCGGAATACATGCCTACATTACATTGATGAATTGGAGCTAGTTCCGTGTCACCCTATGTTATGACTGTTACATGATGAACCACATCCGGCATAATCTTCCATTACTGATCCATTGCCTATGAGCTTTCCATATATTGTTCCTTGCTTATTTACTTTTCCGTTGCTATTGTTACAATCACTACCAAATACCAAAAGCATTACTTTTGCTATCTTTACCTTCTGCTACCGTTACCACTACTATCATATTACTTTGCTACTAAATACTTTGCTGCAGATATTAAGTTTCCAGGTGTGGTTGAATTGACAACTCAGCTGCTAATACTTGAGAATATTCTTTGGCTCCCCTTGTGTCGAATCAATAAATTTGGGTTGAATACTCTACCCTCGAAAACCGTTGCGATCCCCTAAACTTGTGGGTTATCATGTATCTACTCTACATCTACACTCTTATAAAAAACAGAGTTGGTGATGATGGTGTGCCTGCCATCCTGCAATATAGGTCGTCCGATTTATATCTGATGGATAGGAAGGAAACTATGGCAATTTTGCAAAAAGGTACCCACACACCTCTCCACATTAAATAAAGCCTTTCCCTCATTTATCCTTTTCTCTCACAAGATAACACTCATACAATGCATCTTGATGTTACGTGCAACGCACAGGCATCTTGCTAGTAAGAATGAAACAAACGATAACAAAATATTGGACGGTGTTCGAAGTCATGACCGCAGGCATAGCAGACAAGGTGGCCTTGTATTGGTTGCTGAGCCATCTGTTTTAACACACGGGAGCTGGTGTGGTGATTACACACGCATGCACGTATGCACACGAACTGCATGCACGCAAAACTCACACGAACACATGCGGCCACGCATGCATACAACACTCATACGTACACACGCAGCCATGCACGCACGCAACACTCCCACACACACAGGCACACATGCATGCACACACCACATGACCAACACACACTCTCACACTCAAGTGCTCAACCTACATGTGCATGCGTACACATCAGGCCCTGACAGACACATACACAACCAGGTGGTTCCCGCGGACGGGTTGGAGTCTTGTCGCGCCTGCGTAAATTTGTGGTTATCTAACCTTTTTCCTATGCGAACTGGTAGGTGGGACCACAAGGAACGTGGTCAATTTAACTAGTCAATATAGTGCCACGCAGACTTTTTGGCCGGTCAAGAGAGTGCAATCCGATGTTGAACGGTGAGCAAGTGATTGTATAATCACCGCAAAACGTATATAGTGACTGTAATGAGCGTATTCTGAAATCTGGTGACCGTATTACGCTTTTATCTCTATAGGCCCTCATAAACTACATCTCTACATGTTCTAGCATGTTACATCTAACAACTATGCAATACATCACTACTATTACACTCTAACACAATAAATCATATGTGTGGTTAGTTTTACTAGATCTCATATTGTTACTTAATTATTCAGTTTGCATACATTAAAATTTCCTTTGAAATGTATGGCCAGTATCATCTACCACGCGGGAAAAATCCCGCACTTTCCTGTTTAATCGGGTTTGTATCAATGGATCGTGCGAAACATCAAAACTATAGTAGTACTACAGTACAAGTAATAGTTCAGTGAGCCGCCATGTCGTGTACTCCTCCGTCGTAAGAGTGAAGCGCTCGCTTTCATAAATGGTCTAGTCCCTTTCGCCAACATGTGGGACATCAAGCTACCGGGTCCATGTGCCATACCGAAATACAGTGTAGAGCAGCAAGGGTGAAGCACCCCAGTCATGGTGCCGGCATAGTAATGAGCAATGAGGCGTCAAATCACAAAGCTGCACCTTTCTCGCAGTTAAGTTGGAGGGATGAAGTAATAATGCTAAAAAAGAAGTTGGAGGGATGAAGCAACCATCATTTCACTCGTTGCTGAATCCGCTTCTCCCTCATCTTCTTCAAGTTAACCATGTGTTGCTTCTGCCATGTTTTGCCTCATGTGGGACGCGGATCGGCTTGGTAAAGCACTGACACGTGGGACCGCATGTTAGCAAACCGCCAGGACAACATCCTCTAAAAATAAGAAACCTCCCCTGCCATCCGTGCTGCAAAATCACCTCCTTTTTACTAATCTTGATACTATAATTTTTTAGATCAATATAATTGGCATTTGTATAGATAGCTGTGACGCCCCCGATTTGACCGTACACTAATCATACACGCAAATGTGTACGACCAAGATCAGGGACTCACGGGAAGATATCACAACACAACTCTAGACACAAATTGAAATAATACAAGCTTTATATTACAAGCCAGGGGCCTCGAGGGCTCAAATACATAAGCTCGAAAACATAAGAGTCAGCGGAAGCAACAATATCTAAGCATAGACATAAGTAAACAAGTTGCCTTAAGAAGGCTAGCACAAACTGGGATACATATCGAAAGAGCCGCAGGCCTCCTGCCTGGGATCCTCCTAAACTACTCCTGGTCGTCGTCAGCGGCCTACACGTAGTAGTAGGCACCTCCAGAGTAGTAGGAGTCGTCGTCGACGGTGGTGTCTGGGTCCTGGATTCCAACGTCTGGTCGCAACAACCGGGTATAGAAAGGGAAAAGGGGGAGCAAAGCAACCCTGAGTACTATCCAAAGTACTCGCAAGAAAGGAGCTACACTACATATGCATTGGTATCAATGAAAGGGGTAGTATATGTGGACTGAACTGCAAAATGCCGGAATAAGAGGGGGATAGCTAGTCCTATTTAAGAGTACGCTTCTGGCAGCCTCCATCTTGAAGAAATAGAAGAGAGTAGATGGTAAGTTAACCAAGTATCATCGCATAGCATAATCCTACCCGGCGATCCTATCCTCGTCGTCCTGTGAGAGAGCAATTACCGGGTTGTATCTGGCACTTGGAAAGGTGTATTTTATTAAGTATCCGGTTCTAGTTGTCATAAGGTCAAGGTACAACTCTGAATCATCCTTTTACCGAGGGACACGGCTATTCGAATAGATAAACTTCCCTGCAGGGGTGCACCACCTTTCCCAACATGCTCGATCCCCTTTGGCCAGACACACTTTTTTGTGTCATGTCCGTCCTTGGAAGATCAACAGGTCGCAGCCCTACCTAGGCACAACAGAGAGGTCAGCACGCCGGTCTAAATCCTATGGCACATGGGTCTGGGCCCATCACCCATTGCACACCTGCACGTTGCGAGGGCGGCTAGAAACAGACCTAGCCTCCCTAATACAAGAGCAGGCGTTCCAGTCGAATCCGGCGCGCACCGCTTAGTCGCTGACGTCACGAAGGCTTCGGCTGATACCACGACGTCGAGTGCCCATAATTGTTCCCGCGTAGTTGATTAGTGCGTATAGGCCACTGGCCAGACTCAGATCAAATACCAAGATCTCGTTAAGCGTGTTATTTTGAAGTAACCGCGAATGCCGATCAGGGCCAGGCCCACCTCTCCTAGGTGGTCTCAACCTGCCCTGTCGCTCCGCCACAAAGATCCACCCAGAGGGCCATCGGGACAAAGGTCCTTTCAAGCCCCCAATCCATCAATCACTCGCGAGTACTCTACGACCCGACCCGTCTTTAGTCATCGAGGGGGGGGGGAGCTTGCCTGGTAGCTCTGGCAAGGAGGGGTCGTCGGTGATGTAGTCATACTCAGTGGCATCAGCGCCGGTCTTGAGGTCTATCGGAGAAGAAGATAGGGGAATAAACCGTAAATACAGAGCAAACAAAGCATCACAAAATATAACAAGGCAATACACGGTGCTAGGGATGACCTAACACAGTGCTACACGTTACATATGAAGGAGGGAAATATCCGGGAATGTTTTCTCGGTGTCTGGCATTTTCCCGACAGATGAAAGAGAGAGGAAGGTTCCATGTTCAGTAGGTTAGAGAGGTGTGGCAGGTATGTGGGTGACATATTTGGATTCGTCTTATTTTTCTAATCATTTTTCATATATAAATTATTTTCATCTGAGCTACGTTTATTTTTCTATTAATTTTCAAAGTTTTAACAATATTCCGGAATTTCTGCTTTTCATTTAATCCGAGTTGACCAAGTCAATTTGACTGGTCAAATAGATAGGGGTGGCCCACAAGTCGTAGGTTGCAACGAAAATAAATAAAATAACCTAATTAAATGGGACCCACATGTCATAGGGTAGCAACTAATTTAACTAGTACTAATTAGCCCCTAATCTAACCTACTCCTAATTAACTGGGCCGGCCACTGGCACAGCCGTGCCTAACGTTGAGTGGCTGTGCCACGATTGTGTGGGCATGGTCCAGCATGCATGGGCGCTAAGCCACGGCGGCCATGGCCATGAGCAGCAGCAGCTATAACGCAGAACTAAGGCGTCAACTAGAATACGCAATAGCAGTAGTGAGCAGCAGAGCAACATGGAGCAGTGTAGCAGCAAAGCAAAGGCAGTGGCGGCGGCGGCAGCACACCAGGGTTGGCAAGCTGAAAGTGCAACTATCCCTAGGTGGTTTTGGTAATTCATAACAACATATAGCTCATTGAGCTAATGCTATTCCAAGATGATTATTTCAGGAAAGCTCAATGATTGGCATGGCATGGATGTGAAAGTGGAACCCTCAAAATGCTAAGGACAAAGGATTGGCTCAAGCTCAAGACTCTTCATTTTATATTTTAGTGATCCAAGATCACATTGAGTCTTTAGGAAAAGCCAATACTATCAAGGAGGGATGAGGTGTTGCTTAATGAGCCTCTTGCTTCATGTGCTTAGTGATATGCTCCAAAACCCTCAACTACTTTCCCATATCCACATATGACCTAAACCCTAAGCCAAACTCGGTCCTACCGATTCTTCCTATCCGGCGCCACCGAGTTTCACTTGTCATTAGCCACTGCCAAACCCTAGCAATTCGGTTCTACCGATAAGGATCTCGGTCTCACCGAGATGGGGTTGCAAACTCTCTGTTTCCCTTTCGTAACTTTTCGGTCTCACCGAAAGAGCGAATCGGTCCCACCGAGATTGCAATGTAAACTCAGTGTTTCCCCTTTGTAACTTTTCGGTCTCACCGAGTTCCACTCGGTCTCACCGAAAGAGCAAATGGGTCCCACCGAGTTTGCCTGACCAACTCTCTGGTTAGCTAATTACCAAATTCGGTCTCACCGAGTTTGTGTAATCGGTCTCACCGAGATTATGTCCCAAACCCTAACCATACCGGTCCTACCGAGTTGCATGTCAGTCCCACCGAAAATCTCTAACGGTCACTAGGTTTACATTTTCGGTTCGACCGAGTTTATTGATTCGGTCCCACCGAGATTGGAAAACTGTGTGTAACGGTTGGATTTTGTGTGGAGGCTATATATACCCCTCCACCTCCTTCTCATTCGATGAGAGAGCCATCAGAACACACACACCATTCCAACTCATATGTTCTGAGAGAGAACCACCTACTCATGTGTTGAGACCAAGATATTCCATTCCTACCATATGAATCTTGATCTCTAGCCTTCCCAAGTTGCTTTCCACTCAAACCTTCTTTCCACCAAATCCAAATCCTATGAGAGAGAGTTGAGTGTTGGGGAGACTATCATTTGAAGCACAAGAGCAATGAGTTCATTACTACACACCATTTGTTACTTCTTGGAGAGTGGTGTCTCCTAGATGGCTAGGTGTCAGTTGGGAGCTCCGACAAGATTGTGGAGTTGAACCAAGGAGTTGTAAGGGCAAGAGATCGCCTACTTCGTGAAGATCTACCGCTAGTGAGGCAAGTCTGTGTGGGGCGTTGGCCATGGTGGGATAGACAAGGTTGCTTCTTCGTGGCCCCTTTGTGGGTGGTTGCTTCTTCGTGGACCTTCGTGGGTGGAGCCCTGTGTGGGGACTCGCGCAACCGTTACCCTTGGTTGGAGACCTATGTGGACTTCGCGCAACCGTTACCTTTCGTGGGTTGAAGTCTCCATCAACGTGATGTAGGAATAGCACACCTATCGAACAACAGGAAAACATCATGTCTCCATTGCGTTTGATTTCTCCAACCCTTCCCTTTCATTCTTGCAAGTTGGCATGCTTTACTTCCGCTGCCTATATACTCTTTGCATGCTTGCTTGAATTATGTGATGAATTGCTTGACTTGTCTAAATTAGCTAAAATCAGCCAAGAACTAAAATTGGGAAAAGGTTAAGTTTTTATTTGGTCAAGTAGTCTAATCACCCCTCTAGACATACTTTCGATCCTACAAGTGGTATCAGAGCTTTGGTCTCCATTTGCTTGATCTCCATAGCTTTTGGTGGTCATAGCCTTGGTTTCACAACCTAGGAGAGTATGGCGTCTAGCGAGGGAAATAATCACCGTAGAGGTCCTTACTTTGATGGTACTAATTTTGCTAGTTGGAAGCATAAAATGAAAATGCATATTCTTGGACATAACCCCGCCATTTGGGCTATTGTGTGTGTTGGCTTGCAAGGTGACTTCTTTGATGGGAGAGAACCAAACGGTGAAGCTACCGCGGATGAGTTGAAGATGTTGCAATACAATGCTCAAGCTTGTGATATTCTCTTCAACGGATTGTGCCCTGAAGAATTCAACAAAATCAGCCGTCTTGAGAATGCAAAGGAAATTTGGGACAATTTGATTGATATGCACGAAGGTACCGACTCCGTCAAGGAATCCAAGTTGGATGTGCTTCAAAGCCAACTTGACAAGTTCAAGATGAAGGATGGTGAAGGTGTTGCTGAAATGTACTCTAGGCTTGCTCTCATCACAAATGAGATTGCCGGCTTAGGAAGTGAAGAGATGACCGATAAATTCATCATCAAGAAGATTCTCAGAGCCTTGGATGGAAAATATGATACCGTGTGCACGTTGATCCAAATGATGCCCAATTACAAAGATCTCAAGCCAACGGAGGTGATTGGAAGAATTGTTGCTCATGAGATGTTACTTAAGGATAAAGAGGAACTTCACAACAAATCAAGTGGTGACTATAAAGCCTCATGTGAAGCCCCTACATCATCAAGTGAGAAACAAGACTTCAATGAAGAATTGAGCTTAATGGTGAAGAACTTCGACAAGTTCTACAAGAGTAGAAGCAAAGATAGAAGCTTCAAGTCAAGGTCCTACAATGACAAAAGATCTTCTAGTCGAGAGCGAAACTGCTACAATTGTGGAAGACCCGGACACTATTCCAATGAGTGTATGGCTCCCTACAAGAGAAGAGAAGATTCTCCAAGAAGAAGAAGCAAAGAATCACCACCAAGAGAGAGAAGGAGTAGAGATGATCGTTATGAACGAAGATACTCACGGAGAAGCAAGGATTCGGAAAGGAAGGAAAAATCATCAAGGAGCTACACAAGACGAAGACATCAAGCTCATGTTGGTGAATGGGTATCCGGCTCCGACTCCGACAGCCACTCCGAGAGAAGTTACCACTCTGACTCCGAAGATACTCAAGATGAAGGTGTTGCCGGTCTAGCACTTGTGTCAACCAACTCCTACGACATATTTGACTCACCAAATGAAGGAATTGGAAGATGCTTCATGGCCAAAGGTCCTAAGGTAACACACCCCGAGTATGTTGATTTCAATAGTGATGAAGATGACTTGTTAGGTGATGATTTGCTTGGTGACAACTCTAGTGATGAATATTATGATGAAAGACCAATTAATCATGCTAATCAAGATAAAACAAATGACAATGATAAGGAGAAGATTGAGGCTCTAACTAAAGAACTAAACACTCTTAAGTTAGCTCATGAAACTATCATCGAAGATCATCGAGAACTTTTAAGAGCTCATGAGAAGTTACGCTTTGAAAAGCTCAATCTTGAGCAAGAGCATGAGTTCTTAAAGGCAATCAATGATGATCTCTGCAAGAAAAGTTCTTCTTATATTGCCAAGCGTTTACTCTTATCTACTTACATGCCTCAAGTCAAGACTAGTAACAAGAAAGATTCTTCCTCTAGCAGTAACAATGATCATGCTAAATCCAATATTGTTGCTTCTAGTAGTTCTCTTGATTCCACTGATGATTCTCTTAGCCAAGTTACACTTGAGCAAGAAAATAGCTTATTGAAGGGAATTATAGAGAAAGGAGTGTACAAAAGCCTTGCCGGGAGTAAGCAATTCGAGGAAATTGTGCGCAAGCAAGGAATGCACCGGAAGAATCAAGGTGTTGGTTTTGAATGAAAGTTAAATGCCAATGGAGTTGAGTGGGAAGAAGATCAATACCCCAAGACAAAGTTTATTCCTCAACAAGAGAAGTATGATACATCTTTCAAGGGGACACAAGCTCAAGATGATCTTCCACCACAAGACTACAAGCAAAAAGGCAAGGACAAGCTTCAAGAGGAGATTGACGCATTTGAAGAAGCTCCAAAGACCTTAGTCAAGTGGATTCCCAAGACTACTTCAAGTTCCACTTCATCAAGTACGACTACAACTCCAAGGATTCCCATCAAGATGATGTGGATCCAAAAGAAGAAGAACTAGAGAGTTCATGAGGGTGACTCCGCCAACATACTTCACTCTTATCATTTTGGCAAGAACAAGTTCAATCAACTTCCACATCTTGCACTAGTTCAAGGAGTCACAAACCCTCTTATTGGTAAGACAAGGGACAAGGTAACCTAAAAGTTTTCATGGACATCATCTTGTGTGTGC
>NC_053022.1:530634537-530676821 GCF_003073215.2 Triticum urartu | reverse complement strand
AAGGCCCGCGAGAGGAGAGCAGCCCCACCCAAACCCTAACCCTAGCCGCCGCCGCCGCCGTCGCCGGAGCGCGCGCCTTTCGAGGTTCGCCGCCGCCTCGTTTTCCGTGCTATTTTTTAAAAAAAAATCTGTTCGTCGTTTTTCTTTTTCGTCGGATTTTCCGCGGTTATTTTCTGATCGCGATTTCTGATCCGATTTTCGTTTTAGTATAACTTTTCGCTCGTTTATCGGAATCAGGCGATTCAAGCGCCTGGAGTTTCGTCTCGAAACGCTCTTTCCGAATAATCAACCTAAACAAGTTTTTGCTACTGTAAAATTTGCCCTAGATACAGATTACTAGAACGAAGTTGTTTTCTTTTGCCGTTTGATTTCTTTTGCTTCGTTCGATTTGATTCTTTTTGCCAACCAGGGTTCTTAAGTTGAACTTTCTGGTTAGATCTTCTATTTGAGTTTTACCTGTGCATTAGATGAGTACTTATTGTATGCTTGTTGTTTGTCTGCGATAGAATACCCGGAGTGCGCCGCCTGTTACTTCGAATCTCTAGGTTTCGCGGATCATCAGCAAGGCAAGTAACACTTTGATCATACCTTTTCTACAACCCAGTTTTATTGCATTAGATCAATCCTCACACATTGCATGATTAGGATCTAATTAAACTGTGGGATGGGAAGTAGATGAGGTAGTACCTATTACCTGTTTATTATCAAACCTTTGGGAGTTACTTCTACGTTTGCTTTTATGCCATGCTATGCTAGTAGACGTGGATTGGGTGAGTGATATCCATGACAGATGTGAGATTGTAATTAAGGGTTTATTTAAGGTGGCAACCTAACACACATCTGGGTGGATTGAGGCACCTGGGGTTACCAGGACTTGCCTGTTTTTCTTTGGACCGCCACCCAGGCTCAAAGGGATCATGAGATTATTCATACTAGAAACTTCCGTGTGCAGCCACAAGCTATTATGGGCTCTAGCATAGTTGACTATTGTGCGAACTCTTACAGTGGTAGACTAGCAGATGTAGGGGAAAGTAGGTGTACGGTCTACCGCGTAAGGTGCTAGCGCTTCTGAAAGACTTATGTCTCGGTCATCCGTTTCTCAAACACCATGTAGTGCGAGAAACCAAACGGAGGCGATCGAGTCTTGTGGGGAAAAGTGCGCAAACCTCTGCAGAGTGTATAAACTAATCATGGTTAGCCGTGTCCCCGGTTATGGACATCTTGAGTATCTAGTACCTGGATTATCATGTGAATCTCAACATGTTACTCTAAATTAATTTTGTGGGTTTTAATGATGATACTTAATTGGGATTGAGGATGCTGTCAACCATTCTCAATGTTTAACAACCACCATGATAGTAATTAATTTTATTCCTTTGAAGTAGGGAAAAATTGGCTTTACGCAAAAACTGTAACCATAGAGCTTTCCACCAGCCAAATATGCATATAGTATAGCTGTTGCATTCCATTATTCTCTATGTGTTACCTTGCCAGCATATTCCATGTGCTGACCCGTTTTCGGGCTGCAACGTTAATGTTGCAGACTTTTCAGACGACGATTAAGGAGTTTTAGGTCGTGGTTCTATACTCAGTGATGCCGTTGGAGTTGATGGACTCACTTATCTTCCAAGCCTTCCGCTGTTATCGTCACTAGATGGCCTTAAGCCATATTTATTGTAATAAGTTCTCTTTTGAGACACTCGATGTAATAAGTGTGTGATTGCTACTCTGCTATAAATCCTCCGAGTACTGTGTGGTGTCAGCATTACTGATCCAGGGATGACACCGGAGCACAGAGATCAGACTGTTTGAGGTCTGGTCGCTACAGAGATGGTATCAGAGCACACGCTGACTGTAGGACACGACCACTAAGCTAAAGACCTAGATCACTCTCTTCTCTTCTGACTTCTCATCTTTTCTACTCTTTAGGATGGCGGATGCAAGGAACAAGTTCACCCAACCGGATGAAGATACACCCTTTGGACGCCACTTGAAGGAAGTCACTAGATACCTGAACATAGGAATACCAAGCTTCACGGGAACCTACAACGCCACTTTACCTGAAGAAGAGCGCTGGATGATTCAAGTTCAAGTTCCAGGAAGGACGTTCATGCCAGTCACTGAGCCCATAGAGTTTTCTTTTGATGCACCAACTTGGAGTCTAGGAAAGAGTATGGCAGCTCACATCGCCATGGGACGCATTGGAGAAGTCTACCGCAAGGATCTCAAGGATACTATCTACCAGATTTGTGGGCGCCGAGATGAACACTGGGAGATGATCAGCACCAGGAAAGATAGATCAATTGCAGCTTTTATTCAGGAGTTAAACCAGCACATTCGACGACAGGAGAATCAGATGTGCGCCGACATGATAGATCTGAAGAAGGCTAAGACTAGAATCAAGGAACTGGAGGAAGAACTCAAGGCTACACGCGAAGGTATGAAGAAGAAATTGAAGTATTGGTGGAGAAGAATGACGATCTGATCAAGAAGATTGGAATATTTATGGGAGGCCCGACACTAGTAGATGAAGACGAGAACCCAAGGAGATTAGCCCGGAAGACTACATCATCATCGACGGCACCGACTCGGAACAAGATAGTAGCGATGATGACTATGTTGATGAAGCAGGAGCAGATATCATGGAGTCTACAACCGTAGAATATTTCTAGTAGACCACCTCATCAGTAGTAGTAGTCCACCATGTAAATATAGTAGTCCGAGCACTTTTTGCGATAGTTAGATCGATTGTATGCCTTTGTTTGATTGATTGAAGTGAATTGTGTGCTTTTGCCTCATGTGCATATGGGTAGTGTTTTCCCTTTAGACCCCCTCTATTCTTATATCTCATCTTTTCTAAACCCTCAGATGCCTCCGAGACGTGACCCCGGATTTGCCTTTCCGCCGGAGCTCACCCAGTTGATCCAGCAGCAGAACACCTTGATGCAGTTGCTAGTTCAGAATCAGAATCAGGGAACAACAACAACCACCACCACCACCACCACCTGTTGACCACTTAGCCCGTTTTCTTAGGCTAAATCCGCCGGTGTTTTCCAGTAGCACCGAGCCGATAGTAGCAGATGATTGGCTCCGCAAGATAGCTAGGGAGTTGACCACAGCAGGATGCACAGATGTGGAGAAGGTTAAGTTTGCCGCACATCAGTTAGAAGGACCCGCAGCATCTTGGTGGGAGAATTTCACAGCCACCTTCCCAGTCGACACTGTCACATGGGACCAGTTTCAGCAGCTTTTCGTACTGCCCATGTTTCAGCAGGAGCAATGGCCATGAAGAAGCGTGAGTTTCGTAACTTGCGCCAAGGAGGACGGACAGTTGGCCAGTATGTGGAGGAGTTTAGTAAGCTAGCACGTTATGCCCCAGATGACGTTGCTACAGATGCAGCTAAGCAGGAGAAATTCCTGGAAGGACTGAATGATGAGTTGAGTATGCAGTTGATGGTAGCCACCTTCAACAACTACCAGGAGTTGGTAGATCGTGCTCTTATGATTGAAGGGAAGCAGCAGCAAATTGAGAACCGCAAGAGGAAGTATGGACAAGGAAAGTATAATTCAGGAGCTCAGCAGAAGCCTCGTTTTACCCCTAGACCAGGAGGACATTTTCAGCATACCCATGGAGTAGGTAGCTCGCACAATCACAATGGCACCAAGAATGGTAATGGGAATGGAGGAAGCAATGGACAGAACCGCAGCACCCCATCAACCCCAGCCAAGAAGGATTGAGCCACGTCACTTGCTATAAGTGTTCGAAGCAGGACATTATGCAAATGACTGTCCTGAAGGACAAAACGGCAATGGAAGTTCTGGAAAGAAGCCGAACCCTTTCAACAGGGGACAGGTGAACCACGTTAATGTGGAGGAGGTTGAAGCTCAGCCCGATGCAGTAATAGGTAAGTTTTTGGTTAAGTCATTTACTGCACTCGTTCTTTTTGATACTGGTGCATCGCATTCATACATATCAAGGGGATTTGTGGAAAAGTATAGCCTGCCCACTAGGATTCTTAAAACACCTATGCTAGTAAGCTCACCAGGAGCGGAGTACATGGCCAGTCAAGGATGTTTTCAAGTGCCATTAAGTATAGGAAGGCATGTTTTCCCAACGGATTTAATATTTTGGAATCCCAAGGTCTGGATGTGATTCTTGGTATGGATTGGCTGTCGATGTATGGAGGAAACATCGATTGCGCCAGTAAGACAATTTTGCTCCAACGCAGAAGGAAGAAGGATCAAGTATGTATCCCGGCATGCGCCAAACAGGACACAAGTAAATTCCTTATCAGAGTTGTGCAGGAGGAAGAGTACCAGTGGTTAAGGATTTTCCTGATGTATTTCCCTGAGAGTTGCCAGGCATGCCACCGGATAGAGACATTGAGGTTTTTGATTGAGCTTTTTGCCAGGCACTGGGCAATATCAAAGAGACCATATAGGATGCCAGCCAAAAGATTTGGTGGAAAATTAAGAAGCAGATTAAGGAGTTACTGGATAGGGATTATATTCGCCCAAGTTCTTCGCCTTGGGATCCAGTACTTTAGTGGAGAGAAGGATGGATCGTTAAGATGGTTGTTGACTATCGAGGATTGAATGAAGTAACGATCAAGACGTACCCGCTACAATGATCAATGATCTTTGATCGATTGCAAGGAGCTAAAGTGTTTCCAAAGATCGATTTGCGATCAGGGTACCATCAATTGAAGATTCGAGCGCAGGACATACCTAAGACAGCATTCACCACAAGATATGGACTGTATGAGTATACCGTTATGTCATCTGGTCTGACTAACGCGCCTGCCTATTTCATGAACATGATGAACAAAGTGTTTATGGAGTTTTTGGATAAGTTCGTCGTAGTGTTCATTGATGATATCCTGGTATATTCGAAGAATGAAGAGGAGCATAAGGAGCATTTGCGTTTGGTACTTGGAAAGCTCAGAGAACATCAATTATATGCCAAGTTCAGCAAATGGTGAGTTTTGGTTGAAGGAAGTAGGATTCCTAGGACACGTTATATCCGGAGAAGGTATAGCAGTAGATCCCGCTAAAGTTGAAACCGTGACCAAGTGGGAAGCCCCAACTACCGTTGGAGAGATCCGGAGTTTTCTTGGACTCGCAGGATACTACCGGAGGTTTATTGAGAACTTCTCAAAGATTGCGAAGCCTATGACGGAGTTGCTGAAGAAGGATACTAAGTTCAAATGGACTCAATACCATTGTTACACCCACAGCCCCTGCTGCTATACATACTGGACCAATTACTAGAGCTCGCGCACGCCAATTGAATTATCAGGTACTTTCGTTTCTTGGTAACGATTCTAATGTTCATGAGAATATGATGCTGCCTAAATTGGATACATTTGTTTTGCTTACAAATGAAGGGCCTAGCTTTGGACAAGAAAGATGAACCTTGGAGCAAGTTCAAGCATGGAGATGATGGCATGCGCAAGGGGATCAAGAACGGAGTTACAAGTGATGATTTCAGGACTTTGAAGCCACCATAAGGAGTGCATGAAGCCTTGGACGAAATATACAAGATGCCACTTCATAAATTTCGTCCAGAGGCTATTCTAGGTGCTGCGTCACCTTATTATTGGGCCAGGCCCATGTATTTTCGAAATACTTAAGTATAGGCTGTTTTTAGAGTCCGTATGTGTGGGGAAACAAGAGTTAGGGTTGGTTTCGGACCCCTCCTCCAAGGGCCACGAAATTCCCCCCTCTTCCTCCATATATACAGCCCTTAGGGCGTCGTTTAGACTTTGGGTTTTGTTTAGATTAAAAGTTCGCCATAGCTGCAACTTCGCGTACTTCGTTTGTGTCCAACGACCAGACCAAGACGTCACAGAACCCCACCTTCATCAATAAAGCTTTCCTCTTTTATTCGCAATATCCAGATTGCAATCTCAGTTTCTTGCTTGTTCTTTGTTTGCTCGCAGGAAATAGACCCTCGTGGTCAGGTTGATCGTGCTCCGGCGTGGTCAATAACCCTCGGAAGTTGGTTTAGCGATTGCTAAGGCGCGACGTCTTCGCACGTTCGTAGTCGGATCGTCAAAGTCGACTCCCACAGAAAACGATATCTATCTCATCGAAACATCGGGACACCTTCACCTCTATCAAGTGGTATCAGATTTCCAGGTTGCTCGGTGAGATTTTACAGTTTTTCGTAGTTTAGATCGAGTATGTTCTTCATACCTACAGTCCACGAAAAAAGTCAAAAAAAAAAATTCATGCCCATCCTGTTAGTTTGACGAGGGGAAGAATTTTGAGACACTCGCCTTATAGTGATTTTTTTGCAAAAAAAAAGAGGAGCGCCAAAAAAACAGAGCGAAAAAATCCAGAGTGTGCTTTTCCCTTGTTTACGTGCAGCGCCGTGATTTTGTTAGTGTTCTAGGCTCGCGTCTCTAGCACGGTCTAGCCTAGGACCAGCACAGTACCGTCGTTGAGCGTTTATTCAACTTTGCATCTCTGAATTGATTATTGCTGACCCTTTTTGCTACCATATTATAAGCCTTCCCAGCTCCACATACATCTACGTCGTGCGTTTGACTCTCCCTAGGTAATCGCTCTATCCAAGCTTTGAGAGTTTTGACTACGACGGTTGCCGATCACCGCCTGCTGCTGGGTAAGAACTGGTAAGAATTTGAGATTTGCTTGACGGATTTGTGACACCCACCACCACCTCTTGTTAGTAGTCTGTAGGATCATATTCTTGTGTGTTTCTATTGCTGCTAACCATGGCAGGATCACAAGCCGACGAGACTGACTGGGAGAACATGACGAATAAGGAGTTGCATGATAAATTTCAGCAAATGATGAGTGGACAGGTGCAAGATGTGCTAAACAGATTTGAAGAGGCCATGGAGAAGATAGATGGCATGGAGAAGACGTTCGAAACAAAGCTCGATAACAAGTTTAATGAATTGCTCGCGCGTCTTCCACCACCACCACCGGCTGCCCCTAACGCACCTCTACAACAACAACAACAACAACATCGCTTTCCAAATCAAGTGGGACGAGCACAGCGCTCCCATTGACCCTGGGCAAAATTCTGGTGCCGCTGTTGATGCTTCTGTCGCTCCTGCTGCTACTGCAGAGGTGGAGGACCATTACGAGGATGAGGTTGATCAAAATCAGAACTACGTGCAACCACCAGCACCACCACCACCAGGTCGTCCTCAGGTATATCATCGCAACGGTAGGGCTGCACCACCATATGAGGTACGAGATCATGACCATCTTCCTAAACTGAAATTGAATATTCCACCATTTGAGGGTAGATATGTTCCTGATATATATCTTACTTGGGAGTTAGAAACTGAACAACGTTTTACATGTTTACAATATCCTGAGGAGAGACGTGTTCCTGCTGCTGTTTGTGCTTTCACTAGCTTTTGCATGTGTTTGGTGGTCTGAACATTGTAGAATTATATCCTATTCCAGCTACTTGGGCTGCTTTGAAAACTGCTATGCGTACTACTGGGTTCCACCATATTATCAACGTGAATTACTTCAAAAATTGCAGCATTTAAGACAAGGAAAAAATTCTGTAGAAGAATATTATCAGGAATTACAAACTGGCATGATTAGATGTGGTATTGTTGAGGAGAATGAAGCTATGCTTGCATGTTTTATGGGTGGATTAAATAGACAGATTCAGACCATTCTAGAGTATAAGGAGTATACTAATATCACTCGTTTATTCCATCTTGCTTGTAAAGCTGAACGTGAAGTGCAGGATCGACAGGCATTGGCGCGAACTAACTTTTCTGCAGGTCGATCTTCATCATGGACACCACGTGCATCCTCTACTTCCACTCACCAGCACCTCCATCAGGTGCCACCTCCAGCCGTGATTCAAGAAAGCAGGCACAACCACCACTATCTGCCAAGAGCACACCTGTCGGGCCTGCGCAGAGCTCTTCTTCTTCCATGGCATCAACAGGGCACACAAGTGATATTATTTGTCGTCGTTGTAAGGGAAGAGGACATTTTGCGAGAGAATGCAAATCTCAGCGTGTGATGATTGTACTGAGGATGGTGGGTATGAGTCCGCTAGTGACTATGATGAGGAGACTTTGGCTCTTATTACACATGAAGAACACGGTGGAGATGATTCTGATCATGAGACGCAATACATGGCTGCTGAAGATGCTGACAGGTATGAATGTTTAGTTGCTCAATGTGTTTGAGTGTGCAGGTTACACAAGCTGAGCAAAATCAGAGGCATAATTTGTTCCATACAAAGGGAGTTGTGAAGGAGCGTTCTGTTCGCGTCATCATAGATGGAGGGAGCTGCAATAACTTGGCTAGCATGGAGATGGTGGAGAAGCTATCTCTCACCACAAGACCACATCCACATCCTTACTACATCCAATGGTTCAACAACAGCGGCAAGGTTAAGGTAACACGTACTGTTCGTGTGCATTTTAGTATCTCTACATATGCTGATTATGTTGATTGTGATGTGGTACCTATGCAAGCATGTTCCTTATTACTTGGTAGACCATGGCAATTTGATAAAAAAATTGTACACCATGGTAGAAACAATCAGTATACTCTTGTTCATAAGGATAAAAATATTACTTTGCTTCCTATGACTCCTGATTCCATTTTGAAAGATGATATTAATAGAGCTAATAAAGCAAAACAGGAGAAAACTAAGAGTGAAAATCAGATTGTGGCAAAAGAATTTGAGCAACAAATGCAGCCTATAATAATAAACCATCTAGTGTTGCTTCTGAAATTAAATTGAAAAGTGCATGTTTAATTGCCACCAAATCTGATATTGATGATCTAGATTTTAGCAAATCTGTTTGCTATGCTTTTGTGTGCAAAGAGGCATTATTTTCATCGAGGACGTGCCTTCCTCTTTGCCTCCTGCTGTCACTAACATTTTGCAGGAGTTCGCTGACGTCTTTCCACAAGACGTGCCACCGGGATTACCACCTATTCGAGGGATTGAGCATCAAATTGACTTAATTCCCGGTGCATCATTACCCAACCGTGCACCATACCGTACCAATCCAGAGGAGATGAAGGAGATTATGCGTCAAGTACAAGAACTGCTCGACAAAGGTTATATACGTGAATCCCTTAGTCCTTGTGTTTCTATCATTTTAGTGCCGAAAAAGGATGGTACGTCACGTATGTGTTGATTGTAGAGGCATTAATAATATTACTATTCGTTATCGTCATCCTATTCCTAGGCTAGATGATATGCTTGATGAATTGAGTGGCTCTACAATATTCTCCAAAGTTGATTTGCGTAGTGGAACTCAAATTCGTATGAAATTGGGAGATGAATGGAAACAGCATTTAAAACTAAGTTTGGATTATATGAGTGGTTAGTCATGCCTTTTGGGTTAACTAATGCACCTAGTACTTTCATGAGGTTAATGAACGAAGTTTTACGTGCCTTCATTGGACGATTTGTGGTAGTTTACTTTGATGACATATTGATTTATAGCAAATCTTTGGAGGACCATTTGGAACATTTACGTGCTGTTTTTATTGCTCTACGTGATGCACGTTTGTTTGGTAACCTTGGAAAGTGCACCTTTTGCACCGACCGAGTATCTTTTCTTGGCTATGTTGTTACTCCACAGGGAATTGAAGTTGATAAAGCCAAGATTGAAGCTATTGAGAGTTGGCCGCAGCCCAAAACGGTCACACAAGTGAGGAGTTTCCTTGGCCTCGCTGGTTTCTATAGGCGTTTTGTGAGAGATTTCAGCACCATTGCTGCACCTCTCAACGAGCTTACAAAGAAGGATGTACCTTTTGTTTGGGGTACCGCACAGGAAGAAGCCTTCACGGTATTGAAAGATAAGTTAACACATGCTCCTTTACTCCAACTTCCTAATTTCAATAAGACTTTTGAGCTTGAATGTGATGCTAGTGGAATTGGATTAGGAGGTGTGTTATTACAAGATGGAAAACCTGTTGCATACTTTTCTGAAAAATTGAGTGGGCCTAGTCTGAACTATTCTACTTATGATAAAGAATTATATGCTCTTGTTCGGACCTTAGAAACATGGCAACATTATTTATGGCCCAAGGAATTTGTTATACATTCTGATCATGAATCTTTGAAACACATTAAAAGTCAAGCAAAACTGAACCGTAGACATGCTAAATGGGTTGAATTCATTGAGACTTTCCCTTATGTCATTAAACACAAGAAGGGTAAAGAAAATGTTATTGCTGATGCCTTGTCTCGTCGTTATACTATGCTTTCACAACTTGACTTTAAAATATTTGGTTTGGAGACCATCAAAGATCAATATGTTATGATGCTGAATTTAAAGATGTATTGCAGAATTGTAAGGAAGGGAGAACTTGGAACAAGTTCGTTCTTAACGATGGATTTGTGTTTCGTGCTAACAAGCTATGCATTCCAGCTAGCTCCGTTCGTCTTTTGTTATTGCAGGAGGCGCATGGAGGAGGATTAATGGGACACTTTGGCGTCAAGAAGACGGAGGATATACTTGCTACACATTTCTTTTGGCCAAAGATGAGACGGGATGTTGAGCGTTTTGTTGCTCGCTGCACTACATGTCAAAGAGCTAAGTCACGACTCAATCCTCATGGTTTATATATGCCTTTGCCTGTACCTAGTGTTCCTTGGGAGGATATATCTATGGACTTTGTTTTAGGTTTACTCGAACAAAGAAGGGGAGGGATAACATATTTGTTGTCGTGGATAGATTTTCGAAAATGGCACACTTTATACCATGTCATAAAAGCGATGATGCTGTTAATGTTGCTGATTTGTTCTTTCGTCAAATTATTCGCTTGCATAGTGTGCCAAATACTATTGTTTCAGATCGTGATACTAAATTTCTTAGCCACTTTTGGAGATGTTTATTGGCTAAGTTGGGGACTAAACTGCTTTTTAGTACTACTTGCCACCCCCAAACTGATGGACAAACTGAAGTAGTCAATAGAACATTGTCTACTATGCTTAGGGCTGTTTTGAAGAATAATAAGAAAATGTGGGAAGAATGCTTGCCTCATATTGAATTTGCTTATAATCGTTCATTACATTCTACTACTAAGATGTGCCCTTTTGAAATTGTGTATGGTTTCCTACCTCGTGCACCTATTGATTTGTTACCTCTTCCATCTTCGGAGAAGGTTAATTTTGATGCTAAAGACCGTGCTAAATTGATTTTAAAAATGAATGAGTTAACTAAGGAAAACATTGAGCGTATGAATGCCAAATATAAACTTGCTGGAGATAAGAGTAGAAAACATGTTGTGTTTGCACCTGGAGATCTTGTTTGGTTACATTTGCGTAAGGATAGATTTCCTAATTTGCGCAAATCAAAGCTAATGCCACGTGCTGATGGTCCTTTTAAGGTGTTAGAGAAAATAAATGATAATGCATATAAACTTGAGCTGCCTGCAGATTTTGGGGTTAGTCCCACTTTTAACATTGCAGATTTGAAGCCTTATTTGGGTGAGGAAGACGGGCTTTCGTTGAGGACGACTTCATTTCAAGAAGGGGAGGATGATGAGGACTTCAATACCATTGTTACACCCACAGCCCCTACTGTTACATATACTGGACCAATTACTAGAGCTCGCGCACGCCAATTAAATTACCAGGTACTTTCGTTTCTTGGTAATGATTCTAATGTTCATGAGATTATGATGCTGCCTAAATTGGATACATTTGTTTTGCTTACAAATGAAGGGCCTAGCTTGGAGAAGGATGAACATTGGAGCAAGAACACGCATGGAGTTGATGGCATGCGCAAGGGGATCAAGAACGGAGTTACAAGTGATGATTTCAGGACTTTGAAGCCACCATAATGAGTGCATGAAGCCTTGGATGAAATATACAAGATGTCACTTCATAAATTTCGTCCAGAGGCTATTCTAGGTGTTGCTTCACCTTATTTTTGGGCCTGGCCCATGTAATTTTGAAATACTTGATTATAGACAGTTTTTAGAGTCCGTATGTGTGGGGAAACAAGAGTTAGGGTTGGTTTCGGATCCCTCCTCCAAGGGCCACGAAATTCCCCCCTCTCTTCTCCATATATACAGCCCTTAGGGCATTGTTCAGACTTTGGGTTTTGTTTGGATTAAAAGTTCGCCATAGCTGCAACTTTGCGTACTTCGTTTGTGTCCAACAACCAGACCAAGACGTCACAGAACCCCACCTTCATTAATAAAGCTTTCCTCTTTTATTCGCAATATCCAGATTGCAATCTCAGTTTCTTGCTTGTTCTTCGTTTGCTCGCAGGAAATAGACCCTCGTGGTCAGGTTGATCGTGCTCCGGCGTGGTCAATAACCCCCGGAAGTTGGTTTAGCGATTGCTAAGGCGCGACATGCACGTTCGTAGTCGGATCGTCAAGGTCGACTCCCACAGAAAACGATATCTATCTCATCGAAACATCGGGACACCTTTGCCTCTATCAGTATCCAGGTTCACTATTGGTTATTGACCGGAGATGTGTCTCAGTCATGTCTACATAGTTCTCGAACCCGTAGGGTCTGCATGCTTAACGTTCGATGACGATTTGTATTATGAGTTATGTGATTTGATGACGAAGGTTGTTCGGTGTCCCGGATGAGATCACGGACATGACGAGGAGTCTCGAAATGGTTGAGAGGTAAAGATTGATATATTGGAAGGTCACATTCGTACACCGGAATGGTTCGGGTCATTTCGGATGAGTCTCGGAGTACCGAGGGTTACGTGACCCCCCGGGAGGTTAATGGGCCACCATGGGCCTTAGTGGAGAAGAGAGAGGGACGGCCGGGAGGTGGCTCCCCCTGCCAATCCGAACTGGACTAGGGGTGGGGGCGGCGCCCCCCTCCTTCCTTCTCTCCTCTTCCTCCTTCCCTCCTCCTAGTTGGAATAGGAAAGGGGGGCGAATCCTACTTGGACCGGGAGTCCAAGTAGGACCCCCCTATGGCACGCCCCCTCTTGGGCCGGCCTCCTCTTTCCACCTCCTTTATATACATGGGAGGGGCACCCCAAAGGCACACCAGGTCTTCTCTTAGCCATCTGCGGTGCCCCTCCATAGTTAGACACCTCGATCATATGGTCGTAGTGCTTAGACGAAGCCCTGCAACAGTAACATCATCATCACCGTCGCCACGCCGTCATGATGACGGAACTCTCCCTCATCCTCAACTGGATCAAGAGCTTGAGGGATGTCATCGAGCTGAACGTGTGCTGAACACGGAGGTGTCGTATGTTCGGTGCTAGGATCAGTTGAATCGCGAAGACGTTCGACTACATCAACCGCATTACTAAACGCTTCTGCTTTCGGTTACAAGGGTACGTGGACACACTCTCCCCTCTCGTTGCTATGCATCTCCTAGATAGATCTTGCGTGGTCGTAGGAATTTTTTTGAAATACTGCGTTCCCCAACAGTGGCATCAGAGCCAGGTCTATGCGTAGATGTTATATGCACGAGTAGAACACAATGACTTGTGGGCGATAATAGTCATACTGCTTACCGGCGTGCACGATGTTACTTTGATTCGGCGGTATTGTTGGAATGAAGTGGCCCAGACCGACATTACATGACCGCGTTCATGACACTGGTTCTATCGACGTGCTTTGCACACAGGTGGCTGGCGGGTGTCTGTTTCTCCAACTTTAGTTGAATCGAGTTTGACTATGCCCGGTCCTCATTGAAGGTTAAAACATCACACTTGACGAAAAATCATTGTGGTTGTGATGCATACGTAAGAACGGTTCTTGCTAGAAGCCCGTAGCAGCCACGTAAAACTTGCAACAACAAAGTAGAGGCCGTCTAACTTGTTTTTGCAGGGCATGTTGTGATGTGATATGGTCAAGACGTGATGAGATATAAATTGTTGTATGATGATATTATCATGTTTTGTAAAAGTTATCGGTAACTGGCAGGAGGCTTATGGTTGTCGCTTTATTGTATGAAATGCAATCACCATGTAATTGCTTTAATTTATCACTAAACGGTAGCGATAGTCATAGAACCAATAGTTGGCAAGACGACAATGATGCTAGTGGAGATGAAGGTGTCCAGCCGGTTACGATGGTGATCATGACGGTGCTTTGGAGATGGAGATCAAAGGCACAAGATGATGATGGCCATATCATATCACTTATTTTGATTGTGTGATGTTTATCCTTTATGCATCTTATTTTGCTTAGTACGGCGGTAGCATTATAAGATGACCCCTCACTAAATTTCAAGGTACAAGTGTTCACCCTGAGTGTGCACCATTGCTACAGTTCATCGTGCCGAGACACCACGTGATGATCGGGTGTGATAAGCTCTACGTTCACATACAACTGGTGCAAGCTAGTTTTGCATGTGTAGAATACTTGGGTTAAACTTGACGTGCCTAGCATATGAGATATGGCCTCGGAACACTGAGACCGAAAGGACATAGTGAATCATATAGTAGATATGATCAACATAGTGATGTTCACCGTTGAAAACTACTCCATATCACGTGATGATCGGACATGGTTTAGTTGATATGGATCACGTAATCATTTAGATGACTAGAGGGATGTCTATCTAAGTGGGAGTTCTTAAGTAATATGATTAATTGAACTTCAATTTATCATGAACTTAGTACCTGATAGTGTTTTTCATGTCTATGTTGTTGTAGATCAATGGCCCGTGCTATCGTTCCCTTGAATTTTAATGTGTTCCTAGAGAAAGCTAAGTTGAAAGATGATGGTAGCAACAACACGGATTGGGTCCGTAACTTGAGGATTATCCTCATTTGCATAGAAGAATTACGTCCTGGAAGCCATCGCTAGGTGCAAGACCCGCTGCAGGAGCAACTCCGGACATTATGAACGTTTGGCAGAGCAAAGCTGATGACTACTCGATAGTTCAGTGTGCCATGCTTTACGACTTAGAATCGGGACTTCAAAGATGTCTTGAACTTCATGGAGCATATGAGATGTTCCAGGAGTTGAAGTTAATATTTCAAGAAAGTGCCCGAATTGAGAGATATGAAGTCTCCAATAAGTTCTATAGCTGCAAAATGGAGGAGAATAGTTCTGTCAGTGAACATATACTCAGAATGTCTGGGTACCACAACCACTTGACTCAACTGGGAGTTAATCTTCCTGATGATAGTGTCATTGACAGAGTTCTTCAATCACTGCCACCAAGCTACAAAAGCTTCGTGATGAACTATAATATGCAAGGGATGGATAAGACAATTCCCGAGCTCTTCGCAATGCTAAAGGCTGCGGAGGTAGAAATCAAGAAGGAACATCAAGTGTTGATGGTTAACAAGACCACCAATTTCTAGAAAAAGGGCAAAGGGAAGAAGGGGAACTTCAAAAAGAATGGCAAGCAAGTTGCTGCTCAAGTGAAGAAGCCCAAGTCTGGATCTAAGCCTGAGACTGAGTGCTTCTACTACAAAGGGACTGGTCACTGGAAGCGGAACTGCCCCAAGTATTTGGCGGATAAGAAGGATGGCAAAGTGAAAGGTATATTTGATATACATGTTATTGATGTGTACCTTACTAATGCTCGTAGTAGCGCCTGAGGTATTTGATACTGGTTCTGTTGCTCTATTTGCAACTCGAAATCAGGGGCTACGGATTAAACGAAGATTGGCTAAGGACGAGGTGACGATGCGCATGGGAAATGGTTCCAAAGTCGATGTGATCGCCGTCGGCACGCTACCTCTACATCTACCGTCGGGATTAGTTTTAGACCTAAATAATTGTTATTTGGTGCCAGCGTTGAGCATGAACATTATATCTGGATCTTGTTTGATGCGAGACGATTATTCATTTAAATCAGACAATAATGGTATTCTATTTATATGAGTAATATCTTTTATGGTCATGCACCCTTGATGATGAAGGAAATATGCCCTAGAGGCAAACAATAAAGTTGTTATTTATATTTCCTTATATCATGATAAATGTTTATTATTCATGCTAGAATTGTATTAACCGGAAACTTAGTACATGTGTGAATACATAGACAAACAGTGTCACTAGTTTGCCTCTACTTGACTAGCTCGTTGAATCAATGATGGTTATGTTTCCTAACCATAGACATGAGTTGTCATTTGATTAACGGGATCACATCATTAGAGAATGATGTGATTGACTTGACACATTTAGCTTAGCACGATGATCGTTTAGTTTGTTGCTATTGCTTTCTCCATAACTATACATGTTCCTATAACTATGAGATCATGCAACTCCCGAATTGGAGGAACACTTTGTGTGCTACCAAACGTCACAACGTAACTGGGTGATTATAAAGGTGCTCTACAGGTGTCTCCGATGGTGTTTGTTGAGTTGGCATGGATCAAGATTAGGATTTGTCACTCCGATTGTCGGAGAGGTATCTCTGGGCCCTCTCGGTAATGTACATCACTATAAGCCTTGCAAGCAATGTAGCTAATGAGTTAGTTACGGGATGTAGCATTACGGAACGAGTAAAGAGACTTGCCGGTAACGAGATTGAACTAGGTATTGAGATACCGATGATCGAATCTCGGGCAAGTAACATACCGATGACAAAGGGAACAATGTATATCGTTATGCGGTTTGACCGATAAAGATCTTCGTAGAATATGTAGGAACCAATATGAGCATCCAGGTTCCGCATGGTTATTGACCGGAGACATGTCTCGGTCATGTCTACATAGTTCTCGAACCCGTAGGGTCCGCACGCTTAACATTCGGTGACGATCGGTATTATGAGTATATGTGTTATGATGTACCGAAGTTAGTTTGGAGTCCCGGATTTGATCACGGACATGACAAGGAGTCTCGAAATGGTCGATACATAAAGATCGATATATTGGACGACTATGTTTGGACATCGGAAGGGTTTCGAGTGATATTCGGGCATATATCAAAGTACTGGGGGGGGGTTCCCGGAAACCCCTGCAGTGTTTAATGGGCCTTATGGGCCTTAGTGGAAAGTGAGGAGGGTCTGCCAGGCAGGCCGCACGCTCCCTCCCCCTCTGGTCCGAATTGGACTAGGAAGGGGGTGGCGCCCCCTTTCATTCTCCCTCTTTCCCCCTTCCTTCTCCTACTCCTACTACATGGAAAGGGGGGAATCCTACTCCTGGTGGGAGTAGGACTCCCCATGGGGCGCGCCATAGGAGGGCCGGCCGTCCCCCTCCTCCACTCCTTTATATACGAGGGAGGGGGCACCCCATAGACACACAAGTTGATCATTGATCTTTAGCGTGTGCGGTGCCCCCTTCCACCATAATCCACCTCGGTAATATCATAGCGGTGCTTAGGTGAAGCCTTGTTCCGGTAGCAACATCATCACCGTCATCACGCCATCGTGCTGACGAAGCTCTCCCTCAAAGCTCTACTAGATCGTGAGTTCGCGGGACGTCATCGAGCCGAACGTGTGCAGATCGCGGAGGTGCCGTATCTTCGGTACTAGATCGGTCGATCGTGAAGACGTACGACCACGTCAACCGCGTTGTCATAATGCTTCCGCTTACGGTCTACGAGGGTACGTAGACGATACTCTCCCCTCTCGTTGCTATGCATCACCATGATCGTGCGTGTGCATAGGATTTTTTTGAAATTACTGCATTCCCTAACAGATGAGTGGTCTATTTTTGTTGAATCTCGATAGTAGTAATACACATATTCATAATATCGAAGCGAAAAGATACAAGTTTAATAATGATAGTGCAACTTATTTGTGGCACTGCCGTTTAGGTCATATTGGTGTAAAGCGCATGAAGAAACTCCATGCCGATCGGCTTTTGGAATCACTTGATTATGAATCACTTAATGCTTGCGAACCATACCTCATGGGCAAGACGACTAAGACTCCGTTCTTCGGAACAATGGAGTGAGCAACTGACTTATTGGAAATAATACATACTGATGTATGCGGTCCGATGAGTGTTGAGGCTCGCGGCGGGTATCATTATTTTCTGACCTTCACAGATGATTTGAGCAGATATGGGTATATCTACTTAATGAAACATAAGTCTGAAACATTTGAAAAGTTCAAAGAATTTCAGAGTGAAGTGGAAAATCATCGTAACAAGAAAATAAAGTTTCTACAATCTGATCGTGGAGGTGAATATTTGAGTTAAGTTTGGTCTTCATTTGAAACAATGTGGAATAGTTTCGCAACTACGCCACTGGAACACCAAAGCGTAATGTGTGCCGAATGTCGTAACACTTTATTAGATATGGTGCGATCTATGATGTCTCTTACTGATTTACCGCTATCATTTTGGGGTTATGCTTTAGAGACGGCTGCATTCACATTAAATAGGGCACCATCTAAATCCGTTGAGACGACACCATATGAACTGTGGTTTGGCAAAAAACCCAGGTTGTCATTTATTAAAGTTTGGGGTTGTGATGTTTATGTGAAAAAGCTTCAACCTTGATAAGCTTGAACAAGTCGGAGAAATGTGTCTTCATAGGATACCCAAAGGAACTGTTGGGTACACCTTCTATCTACAGATCCGAAGGCAAGATATTCGTTGCTAAGAATGGATCCTTTCTAGAGAAGGAGTTTCTCTCGAAAGAAGTGAGTGGGAGGAAAGTAGAACTTGATGAGGTAATTGTACCTGCTCCCTTATTGGAAAGTAGTTCATCACAGAAATCGGTTCCAGTGATTCCTACACCAATCAGTGAGGAAGCTAATGATAATGATCATAAAACTTCTGATCAAGTTACTACCGAACCTCGTAAGTCAACCAGTGATGAGGACATAGCTACCTTGGATACGAAAAAAATATTGCATACATGCATATTTGTCAGGTGATTTCTAGTGCAAACTATTCAATAATCTATTTATGTTATCCAGAACAAAAATACTTCACACACTTTTGTGTTTTGTCTAATTGCAAATGTATGGGACATTTGTACAATCCACATATGAAGATAAGGGAAAAGGAGAAGTTTAGGTTCTGTTCAAAAAGTCCTCTCACGTCACTTTTGGGCCAAGAGAAGATAGAGTCTAAGTCTTTCACGTTTTGGATTCAGATTCAGACTGCACAGACATACCTGACTCAAAACGTCAACAACTTTTTCATACGGACTCGAATTGGGTGATTCTTTTTTTGTTGGAAAGTAGATTTCGTGCTCTTTCCAACCATTTGGAATCACCTTCAATATCCTCTGGAGCATTGAGATATCGAGGAAACAATCTGACGCTGTAGCAGAATCCGAGTCAAACAACAAGTCCAAAGGTGTTGCACCACCTCCACTTGGGCCCATGAGCCTTGTACGACCTAGGGTTAGTTTCAGGCTGCCTTGGGACGTCCTTCCACCTCCTTGGCCGCCACCCCTTGCTCCAATATAAGTAGATCCATCTAGTAGCTTTTTTCTTGGGCTTTGTTTAGATTACAGTTCGCCATAGCTGCAACTTCGCGTACTTCGTTTGTGTTCAACGACCAGACAAAGGCGTCACAGAACCGCACCTTGATCAATAAAGCTTTCATCATATATTCGCAATATCCAGATTGCAATCTATCCAGATTGCAATCTTAGTTTCTTGCTTGTTCTTCGTTTGCCTGTGGGAAATAGATCTTCGTGGTCAGGTTGATCGTGCTCCGGCGTGGTCAATAACCTCTCAGAGTTGGTTTAGCGATTGCTATGGCGCGGCATGCTAGCACGTTCGTAGTCGGATCGTCAAAGTCGACTTCCTCCAAAACGATAGCCACCATCTCATCGAAAGACGGGACACCTTAGCCTCTATCAACCAGAGTAAGATCCGCACCAGAGTGGTACGGTAATCCCATTCTGGAGGTCATGTTACTAGACCATGACGAACCTATGAACTATGAGGAAGCGATGATGAGCCCAGATTCCGCCAAATGGCTTGAGGCCATGAAATGTGAGACATGGATCCAGGTATGAGAACAAAGTGTGGACTTTGGTTGACTTGCCCGATGATCGGCAAGCCATAGAGAATAAATGGATCTTCAAGAAGAAGACTGACGCTGACGGTAATGTTACTAACTAAAGCTCGACTTGTATGCGAAAGGTTTTCACAAGTTCAAGGAGTTGACTACGATGAGACCTTCTCACCCGTAGTGATGCTTAAGTCTGTCTCGAATCATGTTAGCAATTGCCGCATTTTATGATTATGAAATTTGGCAAATGGATGTCAAAACTGCATTCCTTAATGGATATCTAAAGAAGAGTTGTATATGATGCAACCAGAAGGTTTTGTCGATCCTAAAGGTGCTAACAAAGTGTGCAAGCTTCATCGATCCATTTATGGACTGCTGCAAGCCTCTCGGAGTTTGAATATACTGTAATATCCCAATTTTCAATTTGGATGGTATACATAGATCATCATATGCATATCATATTTTTATTTGGATTTGGTTGTGATCCTAGAAATCTTAAGCAACTCAAGGACTCAAGGAGAGAGTTGAAGGTTTCACTAAATTTTCATATTTGATTTTTTTCAAATTTGAAAAGAGGATCAATTTGATTTTAATATTTTTCTCCCAATTATTTCCAATAACAAAAATAACTGAGAGAAGATAAAATGACTTCTTCAAAACAGAGGAGAAATATTGGAAAGGGAATTTTAAAATCAAATTAATATTTTATTTGTGTTTTATTTGCTATCTTATTTGAATTAGGGAAAATATGCATTTTAGAAAATTGCATTTAGGTCCAGAAAAATGTTCATCTTGTCCTAAATATTAGGTTTGGATGGTGAAAATTGTTTCTGGAATTTTTTAGATTTTTTATATTTTATTAGGATTTTTCTTCCGCGGCGATTTTTTTTAAAAAAAATCTTCCTGGGCCGGCCCAACAGCGCGCCACCCTCGTCTCCGTGCGGACGCGGGACTCCCGCGAGGAGGAGTCCGGGTCACTCTCTGCCGCCGCCCCGCTTGCCCCTCCTGCAAGCGGATGATGTCTACTACACAACCTTCTTCTTGTAGACGTTGTTGGGCCTCCAAGTGCAGAGGTTTGTAGGACAGTAGCAAATTTCCCTCAAGTGGATGACCTAAGGTTTATCAATCCGAGGAGGCATAGGATGAAGATGGTCTCTCTCAAACAACCCTGCAACCAAATACAAAGAGTCTCTTGTGTCCCCCAACACACCCAATACAATGGTAAATTGTATAGGTGCACTAGTTCGGCGAAGAGATGGTGATACAATGGTATATGGATGTAGATAGTGTTTTGTAATCTGAAAATATAAAAACAGCAAGGTAACTAATGATAAAAGTGAGCGTAAACGGTATTGCAATGCGTGAAACAAGGCCTAGGGTTCAACTTTCACTAGTGCAAGTCCTCTCAACAATAATAACATAATTGGATCATATAACTATCCCTCAACATGCAACAAAGAGTCACTCCAAAGTCACTAATAGCGGAGAACGAACGAAGAGATTATGGTAGGGTACGAAACCACCTCAAAGTTATTCTTTCCAATCAATCCGTTGGGCTATTCCTATAAGTGTCACAAACAGCCCTAGAGTTCGTACTAGAATAACACCTTAAGACACAAATCAACCAAAACCCTAATGTCACCTAGATACTCCAATGTCACCTCAAGTATCCGTGGGTATGATTATACGATATGCATCACACAATCTCAGATTCATCTATTCAACCAACACAAAGGACCTCAAAGAGTGCCCCAAAGTTCTACCGGAGATATCACGACGAAAACGTGTGCCAACCCCTATGCATAGGTTCATGGGCGGAACCCGCAAGTTGATCACCAAAACATACATCAAGTGAATCACGTGATATCCCATTGTCACCACAGATATCCACGGCAAGACATACATCAAGTGTTCTCAAATCTTTAAAGACTAAATCTGATAAGATAACTTCAAAGGGGAAACTCAATCCATTACAAGAGAGTAGAGGGGGGAGAAAACATCATAGGATCCAAATATAATAGCAAAGCTCGCGATACATCAAGATCGTATCACCTCAAGAACAGAGAGAGAGAGATCAAACACATAGCTACTGGTACATACCCTCAGCCCCGAGGGAGAACTACTCCCTCCTCGTCATGGAGAGCACCGGGATGATGAAGATGGCCACCGGAGAAGGATTCCCCCTCCGGCAGGGTGCCGGAACGGGTCTAGATTGGCTTTCGGTGGCTACGGAGGCTTCTGGCGGCGGAACTCCCGATCTAATCTGTTCTGGAAGTTTTAGGATACGTGGGTATATATGGGTGAAAGGAGTACGTCGGTGGACCGAAGGGGTGGCCACGAGGCAGGGGGCGCGCCCCCTACCCTCGTGAGCTCCTCCTTCATCTTCTGACGTAGGGTCCAAGTCTATCCGGTAGGTTTCCTTCCAAAAATAACTTCTCTAGTTGATTTCGTTCCGTTTCGACTCCGTTTGATATTCCTTTTCTTCGAAACACTGAAATAGGCATAAAACAGCAAATCTGGGCTGGGCCTCCGGTTAATAGGTTAGTCCCAAAAATAATATAAAAGTGGAAAATAAAGCCCAATATTGCCCAAAACAGTAGATAATATAGCATGGAGCAATCAAAAATTATAGATACGTTGGAGACGTATCAGCATCCCCAAGCTTAATTCCTGCTCGTCCTCGAGTAGGTAAATGATAAAAGAATATTTTTGATGTGGAATGCTAGTTGGCATAATTTCAATGTAATTCTTCTTAATTGTGGTATGAATATTCAGATCCGAAAGATTCAAGACAAAAGTTCATATTGACATAAAAATAATAATACTTCAAGCATACTAACTAAGCAATTATGTCTTCTCAAAATAACATGGCCAAAGAAAGTTCATCCTACAAAATCATATAGTTTAGTCATGTTTCATTTTTGTCACACAAGAATGCTCTCATCATGCACAACCCCGATGACAAGCCAAGCAATTGTTTCATACTTTAGTAAATTTCAAACTCATAAACTTTCACGCAATACATGAGCGCGAGCCATGGATATAGCACTATGGGTGGAATAGAATATAATGAGGGGGGTTATGTGGAGAGGACAAAAAGGAGAAGGTCTCACATCAACGAGGCTAATCAATGGGCTATGGAGATGCCCACCGATTGATGTTAATGCAAGGAGTAGGGATTGCCATGCAACAGATGCACTAGAGCTATAAATGTATGAAAGCTCAACAAAAGAAACTAGTGGGTGTGCATCCAACTTGCTTGCTCACGAAGACCTAGGGCACTTGAGGAGGCCCATTGTTGGAATATACAAGCCAAGTTCTATAATGAAAAATTCCCACTAGTATATGAAAGTGATAACATAGAGACTCTCTACTATGAAGATCATGGTGCTACTTTGAAGCACAAGTGTGGTAAAAGGATAGTAGTATTGCCCTCTTTTTTTGGGCCTTCCTTTTTTTCTTTGGCCCTTTTTTTGGGACAATGCTCTATTGAATGATGATCATCACACTTCTATTTATTTACAACTCAATGATTACAACTCGATACTAGAACAAAGTATGACTCTATATGGATGCCTCCGGCGGTGTACCGGGATATGCAATGAATCAAGAGTGACAAGTATGAAAAAATTATGAACGGTGGCTTTGCCACAAATACTATGTCAACTACATGATCATGCTAAGCAATATGACAATGATGGATGTGTCATGATAAACTAGATGGTGGAAAGTTGCATGGCAATATATCTCGGAATGGCTATGGAAATGCCATAATAGGTAGGTATGGTGGCTGTTTTGAGGAAGATATAAGGAGGTTTATGTGTGAAAGAGCGTATCATATCACGGGGTTTGGATGCACCGGCGAAGTTTGCGCCAACTCTCGATGTGAGAAAGGGCAATGCACGGTACCAAAGAGGCTAGCAGGATGGAAGGGTGAGAGTGCGTATAATCCATGGACTCAACATTAGTCATAAAGAACTCACATACTTATTGCAAAAATCTACAAGTCATCAAAAACCTCGGCACTACGCACATGCTCCTAGGGGGATAGATTGGTAGGAAAAGACCATCGCTCGTCCCCGACCGCCACTCATAAGGAGGACAATCAAATAACACCTCATGTTTCAAATTTCACAACGTTTACCATACGTGCATGCTACGGGACTTGCAAACTTCAACACAAGCATTTCTCAATTTCACAACTACTCAACTAGCATGACTTTGATATTATTACCCCCATATCTCAAAACAATCATCAAGCATCAAACTTCTCTTAGTATTCAACACACTCATAAGAAAGTTTTATTATTCTTGAATACCTAGCATATTAGGATTTTAAGCAAATTACCATGCTATTAAGACTCTCAAAATAATCTAAGTGAAGCATGAGAGTTCATCTATTTATTCAAAATAAAACTACCACCATGCTCTAAAGATATAAGTGAAGCACTAGAGCAAATGACAAACTACTCCGAAAGATATAAGTGAAGATCAAGAGAGAATCGAATAATTATGCAACTATGTGAAGACTCTCTAACATTTAAGAATTTCAGATCTTGGTATTTTATTCAAACAGCAAGCAAAATAAAATTACATTCTAAGAATGGCAAACATCATGTGAAGAAGCAAAAACTTAGGATCAACCGAAACTAACCGATAGTTGTTGAAGAAGAAAGGTGGGATGCCAACCGGGGCATCCCCAAGCTTAGATGCTTGAGACTTCTTGAAATATTATCTTGGGATGCCTTGGGCATCCCCAAGCTTGAGCTTTTGTGTCTCCTTAATTCCTCTCATATCACGGTCTCCCTAAATCTCAAAAGCTTCATCCACACAAAACTCAACAAGGACTCGTGAGATAAGTTAGTATAAACCATTGCAAAAACCTTATCATACTCTACTGTAGCAAATCACTAAAATTATTATTCAACATTGCATACTAAATTCCTCTGCATATTTAATAGTCCTATCCTCAAATAGAATCATTAAAGAAGCAAACATATGCAAACAATGCAAACATAACAGCAATCTGCCTAAACAGGATAGTCTGTAAAGAATGCAGCAACATCCATACTTCCCTAGCTCCAAAAATTATGAAAGAAAATTCCCACTGTAGTAAATTTATCAGATCTTAATATGCAAAAGGTTTCAACATTTTATCACATTCTGAATTTTCTAGGGAATTATTGCAACAGCGGTAAACTTTCTGTTTTCAAACAGCAACATGTGGACTTGTAACATAGGCATAGTAAAGGCTATCAATGCCACTTTTATTGAAATAAAATATACAAAACATTGTTCTAAATAACAGCAAGAAAATTCTAACAAAATAAATTGACGCTCCAAGCAAAACACATATCATGTGGCGAATAAAAATATAGCTCCAAGTAAAGTTACCGATGAACGAAGACGAAAGAGGGGATGCCTTCCGGGGCATCCCCAAGCTTAGGCTCTTGGCTATCCTTGAATATTACCTTGGGGTGCCTTGGGAATCCCCAAGCTTAGGCTCTTGCCACTCCTTATTCCATAGTCCATCGAATCCTTACCCAAAACTTGAAAACTTCACAACACAAAACTTAACAGAAAACTCGTAAGCTCCGTTAGTATAAGAAAATAAATCACCACTTCAAGGTACTGTAATGAACTCATTATTTATTTATATTGGTGTTAAACCTACTGTATTCCAACTTCTCTATGGTTTATAAACTATTTTACTAGCCATAGATTCATCAGAATAAGTAAACAACACATGAAAACAGAATCTGTCAAAAACAGAACAGTCTGTAGTAATCTGGATCAAACGTATACTTCTGGAACTCATAAAATTCTCAAATAAATTTCTGGACCTGAGGAATTTATCTATTAATCATATGAAAAAAGAATTAACTAAATAGCACTCTCCAAAATAAAATGGCAGCAATTCTCGTGAGCGCTAAAGTTTCTGTTTTTACAGCATGATCATAAAGACTTTCCCCAAGTCTTCCCAAAGGTTCTACTTGGCACAAACACTAATTAAACACATAAAACCACATCTAAACAGAGGCATAGATGAATTATTTATTACTAAACAGGAACAAAAAGCAAGGGAAAAAAATAAAATTGGGTTTCCTCCCAACAAGCGCTATCGTTTAACGCCCCTAGCTAGGCATGATGATTTCAATGATGCTCACATAGAAGATAATAATTGAAACATAAAGAGATCCTCATGAAGAATATGACTAGCACATTTAAGTCTAACCCACTTCCTATGCATAGGTATTTTGTGAGCAAACAACTTATGGGAACAATAATCAACTAGCATAGGAAGGTAAAACAAGCATAACTTCAAAACTTTAAGCACATAGAGAGGAAACTTGATATTATTGCAATTCCTACAAGCATATGTTACTTCCTCATAATAATATTCAGTAGAATCATGAATGAATTCAACAATATAACCAGCATCTAAAGAATTCTTTTCATGATCTACAAGCATAGAAAATTTACTACTCTCCACATAAGCAAAATTCTTCTCATGAATAATAGTGGGAGCAAACTCAACAAAATAACTATCATGTGATTGAAAATTAAGATCAAGATGACAAGTTTCATGGTTATCATTATTCTTTAAAGCATACGTGTCATCACAATAATCATCATAGATAGGAGGCATGCTTTCATCATAATAAATTTGCTCATCAAAACTTGGGGGACAAAAAATATCATCTTCATCAAACATAGCTTCCCCAAGCTTGTGGCTTTGCATATCATTAGCATCATGGATATTCAAGGAATTCATACTAACAACATTGCAATCATGCTCATCATTCAAATATTTAGTGCCAAACATTTTATAGATTTCTTCTTCTAGCACTTGAGCACAATTATCCTTTCCATCATACTCACGAAAGATATTAAAAAGGTGAAGCGTATGAGACAAACTCAATTCCATTTTTTTTACTAAACTAGTGATAAAACAAGAAACTAAAAGACTCGATTGCAAGATCTAAAGATATACCTTCAAGCGCTAACCTCCCCGGCAACGGCGCCAGAAAAGAGCTTGATGTCTACTACACAACCTTCTTCTTGTAGATGTTGTTGGGCCTCCAAGTGCAGAGGTTTGTAGGACAGTAGCAAATTTCCCTCAAGTGGATGACCTAAGGTTTATCAATCCGTAGGAGGCGTAGGATGAAGATGGTCTCTCTCAAGCAACCCTGCAACCAAATAACAAAGAGTCTCTTGTGTCCCCAACACACCCAATACAATGGTAAATTGTATAGGTGCACTAGTTCGGCGAAGAGATGGTGATACAAGTGGTATATGGATAGTAGATAATAGTTTTTGTAATCTGAAAATATAAAAACAGCAAGGTAACTAATGATAAAAGTGAGCGTAAACGGTATTGCAATGCGTTGAAACAAGGCCTAGGGTTCATACTTTCGCTAGTGTAAGTTCCCTCAACAATACTAACATAATTGGATCACATAACTATCCCTCAACATGCAACAAAGAGTCACTCCAAAGTCACTAATAGCGAAGAACGAACGAAGAGATTATGGTAGGGTACGAAACCACCTCAAAGTTATTCTTTCCAATCAATCCGTTGGGCTATTCCTATAAGTGTCACAAACAGCCCTAGAGTTCGTACTAGAATAACACCTTAAGACACAAATCAACCAAAACCCTAATGTCACCTAGATACTCCAATGTCACCTCAAGTATCCGTGGGTATGATTATACGATATGCGTCACACAATCTCAGATTCATCTATTCAACCAACACAAAGGACCTCAAAGAGTGCCCCAAAGTTCTACCGGAGAATCACGACGAAAACGTGTGCCAACCCCTATGCATAGGTTCATGGGCGGAACCCGCAAGTTGATCACCAAAACATACATCAAGTGAATCACGTGGTATCCCATTGTCACCACAGATACGCACGGCAAGACATACATCAAGTGTTCTCAAATCTTTAAAGACTCAATCCGATAAGATTACTTCAAAGGGGAAACTCAATTCATTACAAGAGAGAAGGGGGAGGAGAAACATAGGATCCAACTATAATAGCAAAGCTCGCGATACATCAAGATCGTGCCAAATCAAGAACACGAGAGAGAGAGATCAAACACATAGCTACTGGTACATACCCTCAGCCCCGAGGGAGAACTACTCCCTCCTCGTCATGGAGAGCACCGGGATGATGAAGATGGCCACCGGAGAAGGATTGCCCCTCCGGCAGGGTGCCGGAACGGTCTAGATTGGTTTTCGGTGGCTACGGAGGCTTCTGGCGGCGAACTCCCGATCTATTGTTGCTCTCTGGAAGTTTTAGGATACGTGGGTATATATGGGTGAAAGGAGTACGTCGGTGGACCGAAGGGGGGGCACGAGGCAGGGGGCGCGCCCCAGGGGGGTGGGCGCGCCCCCTACCCTCGTGAGCTCCTCCTTCATCTTCTGACGTAGGGTCCAAGTCTATCCGGTAGGTTTCCTTCCAAAAATAACTTCTCCAGTTGATTTCGTTCCGTTTCGACTCCGTTTGATATTCCTTTTCTTCGAAACACTAAAATAGGCATAAAACAGCAAATCTGGGCTGGGCCTCCGGTTAATAGGTTAGTCCCAAAAATAATATAGAAGTGGAAAATAAAGCCCAATATTGCCCAAAACAGTAGAAAATATAGCATGGAGCAATAAAAAATTATAGATACGTTGGAGACGTATCAGCGGCCCGTCACGGCCATCCTTCGCACCTCTACCCGCCCATCGCTCTACGCCAACCGTTGCCACCCTGCTCCGGCCGGGACTACTGCATCCACCACCTCTGTCGAGTCTGTACGGCCACTCTACCGTCTGCCTTGCCGACCATGTCGCCGGCTGCCTCGGGCCAGCTGTGTCGGACTCACCGTTTGCACCGGCCTCATCTTGGACTCCGCCACCACCCTGCCTCCACCGAGTTGCGTCCCTGTCCTCGCGCGTGATCGGATTGATCAACCGCCCGCCACCGCGATCCGCCTCATCTATGTTGTGCAACCAACCCGGGTCATCGGTTGCGCGTGCCTTCGCAGGTCCTGTGAAGATCGTCCCCGAGTTCAGCGCACCCCTCCACCAATCAAGAAACGGGCTGCCGCTGCGTCGCCCCGTCAGGCCACAGCGTCGCCGCCCCTTGATTCTCCTCGCGGCTGCATTGACTCGCTCGTCGCCGCTGCGTTGCCCCTTCGTAACGTAGTACCATGATACGCGGTCCCCACCGACGCCCCGAGGCCGTCCACGTGGTTGCATCGACCCGCACTCCACCGCTGCGTCGCCCCTTCGGACTGTAGCACCGCGGCCCGTGGTCCCTGCTATCGCCCCGAGGTCTTCCTGCCGTCGCCCAGACCTACCCACCGCTGCTGCGTCGCCCCTTCGGGCCATAGCGCAATGGCCCGCGGTCCACTCCGTCGCCCCCGCATGTTGACTTCACATGGTATGCGTTGTGCCGCCTCCCTTGGCGCTGGAACACCACGTCCATGCCGGTCTTCGTCATGCTATTGGGTTCTGAAGGAAATATGCCCCAGAGGCAATAATAAAGTTGTTATTTTATATTTCCTTATATCATGATAAATGTTTATTATTCATGCTAGAATTGTATTAACCGGAAACTTGATACATGTGTGGATACATAGACAAAACACCGTGTCCCTATTAAGCCTCTCCTAGACGAGCTCGTTAATCAAAGATGGTTAAGTTTCCTAACCATAGACATGTGTTTTCATTTGATGAATGAGATCACATCATTAGGATAATGATGTGATGGAAAGACCCATCTATTAGCTTAACATATTGATCGTTCAGTTTTACTGCTATTGCTTTCTTCATGTCAAATACATATTCTTTCGACTATGAGATTATGCAACTCCTGGATACTGGAGGAATACTTTGTGTGCTATCAAACATCACAACGTAACTGGGTGATTATAAAGATGCTCTATAGGTATCTCCGAAGGTGTTTGTTGAGTTGGCATAGATCGAGGTTAGGATTTTTCACTCCGAGTATCGGAGAGGTATCTCTGGGCCCTCTCGGTAATGCAAAGTGACTAATGAGTTAATTGCAGGATGATGTATTATGGAACGAGTAAAGAGACCCATTTGTTAGCTTAGCATATTAATCGTCCTGGATTAGGGGGTACTCAGGTGCCCAGCCTATTTAATATGGGCCGGACTAATGGGCCATGAAGATAGAAGCCGAAGATTACCCCCCTTGTCCCGGTAGGGCTCCTATATGCGTGAACGGCAAGTCTTTGTGTCTGGATGTATTTCCTTCCTCTGCAAACTGACTTTGTATAACCCTAGGCCCTTCCGTGTGTATATAAACCCGAGGGTTTAGTCTGTAGAGGCTATCAGAATTCTCATAGGCTAGACAGGTAGGGTTTAGCCATTACGATCTCAATGTATATCAACTCTTGTAACCCCTATACTCATTGAATACAATCAAGCAGGATGTAGGGTTTTACATCCTTTAAGAGGGCCCGGACTTGGGTAAACATTGTGTCCCCATCGTCCCTTGTTACCATTGATCCTCAGACGCACAGTTCGGGACCCCCTACCCGAGATTTGTCGGTTTTGACACCGACATTTGTGCTTTCATTGAGAGTTCCATTGTGTTGTCGATAGAAGGATCGATGGCTCGCCTTGTCATCAACAACGATATCACTTCTGGGAGGAGCCTAACTTCGGGACAGGTCCTCCAGCTCGGCGGTTTCACCATGGGCGCCCACGCGGCCATCAAGCCGACGGCGCCCCCCGCAATCGCCAGACATCACCTCCACATCGGTCTCGAACACTTCGAAAAGATGGATCCAGCTGACATCTCGTCCTTGAATGAGTTGCTAGATCACATCGCCGCCCTAGGGATTTCAACGGACTATGATCGGATCGGGCTTAAACCTGACCAGAGGGAAATCAATCTCCCACCGATCACTCACCTGGTGGCAGTCGTCGAGGAACGAGACAAGAACACATCTTCCCCTAAGTTTAAAACCAGCTATGTTCGGATCTCCGAACCCATCGAGCCGGACACTCTTCCTTCTGAGGAGATCCCGCGTCCCCCAAACTCAGGGTCAGACTTAGGGTCTGGGTAACACTTAGATCTTCTCAGACCCGAACTGGTGACCTCGGAGATTTTACAAGCTCCAAACACAATTTTGGGCTAGGATTCAAGTTTTAGCCCACCCTCCCTCCACAATCAATACTCTCCAAGAAATTCAGGCCCTCCAGACATATACGACCTGATGTATGTATGGTAGCAACCTCACGAGATGGTCCATCACTTTTGGGCCAGGTTTCTACTTGTTAAAAACAAGATTAAAGATTGTTGCGACTATGATGTGGTCTCGGTTTTTCATCACAATTACACTGATGAGGGAATTTGGAATGCCATCGACCGCCGCCGCATACAAAACTTCACGGAGCTATCGCATGTAGTACGGATGTACTGCGCGATGGAAAGCACATGGAAGGCCCAAAAAACCCAATTGGAACATGCTGCCTTTAAGCAGTACACTGCCCGGGCAAAACGGGTACACCCCCACGAGGCATCTGATCATAAGCCCATTGAGGGAGTCCTAGATGAGGGGGTCCTCGAGCGTCCGGGCTATGCAACATGGGCCGGACTAATGGGCCGCGAGGATACAAGATAGAAGACTTTCCCCCATGTCCGGATGGGATTCTCCTTTGCGTGGATGGCAAGCTTGGCGTTCAAATATGAAGATTCCTTTCTGTGTAAACCGACTTTGTACAACCCTAGGCCCCTCCGGTGTCTATATAAACCAGAGGGTTTAGTCCGTAGAGGCAATCATAATCATACATGCTAGACATCTAGGGTTTAGCCATTATGATCCCGTGGTAGATTAACTCTTGTAACCCCTATACTCATCAAAGTCAATCAAGTAGGACGTAGGGTTTTACCTCCATCAAGAGGGCCCCAACCTGGGTAAACACCGTGTCCCCTGCCTCTTGTTACCTTCGATCCTTAGACGCATAGTTCGGGACCCCCTACCCGAGATCCGCCGGTTTTGACACCGACATTGGTGCTTTCATTGAGAGTTCCACTGTGCCGTCGTCGAAAGGCTCGATTGCTCCATCGACCATCTACAACAATGCTACCGTGAAGGGGATTTTTCTCCCCTTCCAGATCTTTGTATTCGGTGGCTTCGCACTGCGTGCCAACTCGGTTGGTCACCTAGAGTGTAACATCCCAAAATTCTAAATTTTGGAATGTTATATTAAATAATTATTATGATGTTGTTTGATGTTGTGGTGATGATTGTGTGAAATTGCTGGAAAATAGATTATTTTTTGAAAGTTGAATGAGAGGGAATAAAAGGACTTTCCAAAACTTTCATCTTGCATTTTTCTGATCTCCATGAATTCAAAGTCATCTCATCATAAGACCCTAGAGTGAAGAATGATATGAACTTCTTATATTTGAAGGAAATAAAAAAGGGTTTGAAAATGATTTGAATTCATTTGAGAATATTTCAAATCAGAAACTTTATGCCACTCAAGGATTTTCATGAGAGAGATAACAAGACTTCTTCAAAAAAATATGGAAATAGAGTGGGAGAGTGATGAGGAGGCACTTTTTAATTTTCATTGGTTCACTTTTGGAAGAAGTTTTCCGTTTTGAGTTTTCAAAACAATTTCCATTCATTCAAATAAAATAAGAGAGAAGGAAATATGACTCTTCATTATCAAAAGAAAATGGAAATGGATTATGAAACCATAGACGCTATTTTAAATAATATTGAAATTCATTTGCATGTCATGATTTATTGCATTTTGGAGTTTTCCGAATGTTCAAATATTATTTTCCACTCAAGAAAAATAAAGGAGAGGGATAAGATGACTTCCTCAAATATAAAAGAGATGGAAATTTCATTTGAATATTAAGTTGGGAGCTTTTTAGAACTTATTTGGTATTTTATTTCGATTTGCAAAAAGGTGCATTAAAATTGCAATTAGGAAATATTTTCAAAATTCTCTTATGCTTGAATAAATGTTCATTTGTGCTCTAGATAATTCTATGTAATTTTAGAAAGTATCGTGGTATTAGGATTTGTTTGGTTTCGTTTGGCTCGGAAAGTTTTTTTGTAAAAAAACACGCAACACGCACCCGCGCGCAGGCCCAGCCACCGCTGGCCAGAGCCGGCCCACGGCCACAACAAGCCGCGCCGGCCAGGAGCACCGCGGCCTGCTCCCAGGCCCAGGCCGCCCGAGCGCTCGCCTCGCACGCATCGCCGCCCGTGCCCTCTCTCTCTCGCTCGCTCACCCGACCCGACGATGGGGCCCGTAGGTCATTCCCCAACCTCCCGCTCCTCCCGCTGGATGAGCACGCGCACGCACCCGCCGGCCGAAGCTCTAGGGATAGAGCTTATCCCTCACTCCCGAGCCCTCTCTCCGCGCCTATAAGAAGCCCTCGACCCCCTCCCTCCGTTCAGCTAATCCGTTCGTCACCACGCCCCTCGCATCGCTCGCCGTAGCCACTTGGATCTCGCCGGAGCCGTGCTATTCACCGGAGGAGTTTCGTCGCCCGTGAGCCACCCCGGCCTCCATCGACTACTTCTTTTTGTTGCCCGAGTCCGCACACGTCGATTTGACACCTTCTTTTGCCTTCTAGGTCACCGGAGCCGCCCGACGGCCGCGCTCTCGCCGGAGCACCGGAGCTCCGCCGCCTCCCTCCGCTCGTCGCTGGCCACCCCGTCCGCCCGCCGACCCCACCAGCAGCCGCCCACGCCGCACCCGACCTTCCCGACCCCTTCGCCGCCGCTGAGGACCGCCGGAGCCGCCGCCCTGTGCGCCGCCCGACGCCTGCGCCACCATCTCCTGTTCGTCGTTGTTGCCACCATGAGCTAACCCCTTTCCGTTTAGGTTTTTTGATCGGTTAACCACGGTTTTAATTTAACCGTGCGGTTTTATTTTAAACCGATGTCGTTTTTTTGTTAGCCGCTGCCGCTATTTTGCTTAAGGTCCGAGTGTCCGCTGTATAAGCTACGTGGAGAACACCTTTCGTCCACTAGGAATTTGCCACGTGTCAGGGACCTATTTGCGATAGTTTTCTTCACTGTTTAGTCCCTGTAATCAGCAGATTAGTCCCTAAACTTAGAATAGCCACAACTTTTTAACCGTAACTCCAATTTTGATGAAACCAGTGACAAATTCTTTGTCATGATTAGATCTATCCAGTAGCATCATGTTTGTAAACTTTTTCCAAATTCAAATTTGAAATTATTCAGATTTGAATTCGAACTTCAAATGGCCATATCTCCTAAACCGTAGCTCCGATTGATGTGATTCTTTTTGCACCGTGTCACCGTAGCCAAACCCTACCACTTGGACCATTGTCACGATACTTTTCACACAATTAGTATCTGTTCATGATAGTTTTATCTATGCCTTATATGCACGATAGATCACATCACGGTTTTGCACCTTATGTCACTTATTGTTAGCACCTAGAATTATTTGCATGCAAGTTATGTGTGTTGGTCCATTTGGTTTTTCGAGTCTTGTGTGCATGTTATTGCTCTTGGAATGATTGCTTATGTGAATGCAATGATTGACTTTATAGATTTTCATCGGAGAGTGATGAATAGTTCTATTAAGTAAAATTCCGAGAGCGATATAATCTTCATCAACTATTACCAGGCAAGTTCACATTTGATCATTCCTTTAATTACCTATGTTTTATATTATGCACTTAGTGCCTTTGTGGTAGGATTGCATGGTAGGATTTATTGTTGTGAGATGGCTATGCCATTACCTAGTAGTTCATTTGAGGTAGGTCTGATCTATACATCCTTGTCACCACCGTGTAAGTTTATTTTTGCCTCGCTAAATGTAGACGTGGTTTGGGAAGCGAACATGGTGAATAGACATGAGTGACAAAGTAGTAATCAGGACCAAGACTTGTAAATGAACTACCTGGGCGGTATTTGGTTTGAATGGTGGCGAAGTACAGTGGGAGCATGCATGGTTAATCCATGGTGGTGCACCACTAGTGGTCGCCGCCTAGGCTCAAAGAGATCAATCGTATTCTCATGTCTAGAAGCTTACGTGTGCAGCCACAAGCCAATATGGGCTCTGGCTTAGTTGAGTAGTTACTGTGACCCCTTCCAGGATGGGCTAGCAGATGTAGAATCAGTAGGTGTACCGGCCTATCCGTGGATTAAGGGGGAATACTTTCAAAAAACTATGTCTTGGTCATCCTGTTCTCAAACGCTAGGCAGTGTGAGAACTTCAAGGGAGGCGATCGAGTCTTGTGGGGAAAAGTGCGCAAACCTCTACAGAGTGTTAAAACCTAATTGATTAGTTGTGTCCCCGGTTATGGACAACTTAAGCATCTAGTAGTGGACATGCTGGGAGATCTCATCACTCTTAAGTAAACAGTTGGGTTTTAAATCAAACTTTGGGATTGGATTGAGTTGGGTTTACCAACTCATCCTATGCTATACAGTAGTGGTAGAATAATATCTTTTATTCTAGGGGAAAACTAGCTTCATGCAAAAACTAAACTTAGAGCTTTCCACCAGCCAAATTGCATGTACAAATAGGTTCATTATTCTTATGATGTGACTTGCCAGTACATTGAATGTACTGACCTACAGGGCTGCGACGTCTTATGTTGCAGGAATTTTCTACGACGGGTAAGAATTACGTTGCAGGGTTACTATCGGTGTCCAAAACCGGCGATCTCGGGTAGGGGGTCCCGAACTGTGCGTCTAGGCCGGATGGTAACATGAGGCAAGGGACACGAAGTTTTACCCAGGTTCGGGCCCTCTCGACTCGGAGGTAAAACCCTACGTCCTGCTTGATTAATATTGATGATATGGGTAGTACAAGAGTAGATCTACCACGAGATCAGAGAGGCTAAACCCTAGAAGCTAGCCTATGGTATGATTGTTGTTCTGTATGTTGTCCTACGGACTAAAACCCTCCGGTTTATATAGACACCGGAGAGGGTTAGGGTTACACAAAGTCGGTTACAATGGTAGGAGATCTACATATCCGTATCGCCAAGCTTGCCTTCCACGCCAAGGAAAGTCCCTTCCGGACACGGGACGAAGTCTTCAATCTTGTATCTTCATAGTCCAGGAGTCCGGCCGAAGGTATAGTCCGGCCATCCGGACACCCCCTAATCCAGGACTCCCTCAGTAGCCCCTGAACCAGGCTTCAATGACGACGAGTCCGGCGCGCAGATTGTCTTCGGCATTGCAAGGCGGGTTCCTCCTCCAAGTACTTCATAGAAGATTTTGAACACAAAGATAGTGTCCGGCTCTGCAAAATAAGTTTCCACATATTGCCATAGAGAGAATAATATTTACACAAATCTAATCTGCTGACGTATTCCGTAGTGTGATCGCACCACGGCCAAGCCTTTATTCGAATCGTTTTATTATCCCACCTCAGCGCGTCATGCGAGGCGGTTTCCTTGGCACGTCTTGTTAAAGCAGAGATCGTGTCCCCTTATTCCGGGATTCTCATCAATACGGGCGTGGGTAACCCAACCGCTTCTAGGACTCCTAGACTATAGGCAAGTCCAAACGGCCACGGAGAGGACGCTTGATATTCACCCTCTTTATAAAGGGACAAGGCTTTTATTTTTTCCCTCCTCCGTGCTCAATCGAATCCTTCCCCCACCTCAAGCTCAAACACCCAAAGTTCAGGTCAGGTGCTCCGAACCTTCAATCATGTCCGGATCTAGCCTTCAAGGCCGATGGGTGCCTTCCTCCGTCACGGAAGAAGACATCAAAAAGTTGAGGGAGGCCAGATATCTGACCGCCGAGGTTTTGCATCGGCTGCCTGCCCGAGGGCAGGCCGTCCCCTCCCCGAACCCAACGAGAACGTCGTGTTCGTCTCCCACTTCCTCCGAGGTCTAGGCCTTGCTCTGGATCCTTTCGTCAGGGGTTTGATGTTTTATTACGGGCTAGATTTCCATGATCTAGCTCCGGACTCCTTTCTTCATATCACGACATTTATTGTCGTGTGTGAGGCCTTCCTCCGGGTTACCCCTCACTTTGGCCTGTGGCTCAAGACCTTTGAAGTAAAGCCGAAGATGATCGAGGGGCAACATGCAGCGTGTGGAGGTGCCTCAATATGCAAGATGACGGGAGCTCCATGGCCCAAAGGTTCCATTCCAGAGGTGTCTGAATTGTGGCAACAGGAGTGGTTCTACATCACGGCTCCTAGAAGTGCCAAGTGGGCGGCCGCCCCTGTTTTCCGCTCGGGCCCTCCACCACACTGATGTCATGGATCAGCAGAGGTCTGAGCTGGGGTCCAGCCAAGGACGTGCCTATACTGCAAAGCCGCATTCGAGATCTCTTCAATGGAGATTTAGTTTGGTTGCGGTAATACAAGTTATGCTGGTTCGTCAAGTCCAGCCTTGCAAACGGGCCCTTCGCTTGTGGGAGTTCAATCCCGAGGGACCGCGTGTCATTCAAAATTTTCCTCGGCCTGACGCACGAGGAGATGTACAAGTCATTCTTCGGACCTCAGGTAGAGTGTCCGGAAATCACCGAGGACGTGGGCCTAAGCAGTAACCGCGCCGCCGAACAGGTAAGGAATCTTCCGGCCGAACATACTATCTCTCATTTGTTACGAAGTTATTTCTGAGAGTTCTTTTGACCAGGACTGGCTAACAAAGGCGAAGTTGATTCGGTGTTCGGCCCCCCTCCCTGAGGGTTTGGACAATCCGGTATTGGAAAAGATGCTCCAGGTCGCACCTTGCCCGGAGCCCTTGAAGGAAGATACTGGGGAGGATAATACGGGCGGACGCGGGCCCCCAACGCTGCCCATTCTAACCGAGGGAGCGAGCGTCTCCATGAAGGAAGACGACCGGAGGAGGAAAAGGACTGCGCCCGGGGATTCGGAAGCCGAAGCTTCCAAACGGGAGAAGAAGTCTCCCACAGAGGGTCCTACCTTGGGGGGTGCTTTTGCCGCACAAAGTCCTCGGGGGGATCAATTCTCCAGCGAGTCGTAAGTGACCCGAAATACTTTAATAGTACAGGTATGCCATCTTTTTCTTCTGAAATAACCACCGCATATATCTTTGCAGTTCGGGCCTTAGCCCCTCTCAAATGAGCTCGTCTTCGGGGGATCTTCTTCCAGAGATGATGGAGAGCGAAACGCCTCCTCCGGACTCCTCCGCTCCGGAAGGGGGGACCGAAGTGTCGTCCGCGGAGGGCCTCTCCGAGTCCGGTGAGGCCAGAAGATAATCCCATTGACCCCCGAAGCTCCCAGTGTCCGGCTCCCGAAGAGAGCAGACAAAAGAGTCCGGCACCGTCTGGTGTGCGATCGGATGTTCTGAGGGAGTTGGTGGGGCGAGCGGCCATCTCAGATGAACACCGTGTGCTGATGAATACGGTGATGGAGAGAATCTCGTCCGCCGAAAGCGGATTGCATAAAGCTTTTATGAGTCTACCTGACAGGCTTTGAGGTACGTAAAATAATGTATGATAGTCCTGCACATGCTAGGTGTGCCCTGTGTAGATAGTAGCCCCTGAGACTCTGGTTGTCGTCGGAAACGACGACGAACAGAGGATCATATTCCCAGGTAATACCATACTGCCTCTATGTGCAGGTGATGGAAGCTCCGGTGGCTAGCCGGACTAGCGAGTTTGCCCATTTAAAACGGCAGTTGGATGCGGCAGACGCCGACATCGAGCTTGTTAACAAAAGGCTTGACGAGGCACAGGGTAAGTGTCATTATCTGGTAAACGCCACATAGTAAGAGCAGCATGATGCCATCTTTAATATGTTGTGACTGCAGATGGAGCTGCCACTGTTGAAGCCTTGCGGGCAGAACTTGCCCGAGCCAAGGAACAAGCGAGGTTTGGTAATGCGGCTGCTTTGAAGGCGGCCGAAGAGTTGAAAGCCGAGAAGGCCGCGCATGGCGAGAGCCGAGATAAGATGGCCAAGATGGCCATAGAATTAAAAGCCGCCGCCGACCGTTGCCGGGTTCTTGAAAAGGAAAACCTAGCGAAGGCATCGGACCTTGAGAAGGCTGCTGCGACGAGAAAAGACATCCGCTCTGCTATGAGGGCGAAGAAGGAGGAGCTGGGAAGCCGGGGATATTGTAGCTGGGAAATCCTTTATGTTGCGGAGGAAGTTCGGAGATCCACGGTATGCCCTCTGGATCGGCTGTGGAGTTCGGAGGATGTGTATATGGATTTGGCGGCGAGCGCTGCCGATGCGGCCAAGTACTTCCAGGGTCAGACGGACCGTGAAGTGGACCAGCTGTTTTGGGCACAATTCCATTCTCCCGAGCGTCCGCTTTCATTGACTGACCAATTAGCCGAATGGGCCGAACTAAATAGGTTGTCCGGACTTGCCATGAGGTCTGTTGTGGATCAGCTATGGCCGGAAAGGTCAAAACCGAACAGCTATTTCAGCTTGGTGCAGCAGTTCCTTGACGTGGTGCCGCGCATTAATGCGATGAAGAGGTCGGCGTGCATAGAAGGCGCACGAATGGCCTTTGCCCGTGTTAAAGCATACTGGGCAGAGATGGATGCTACCACTGTTGCAGCGCGGATTCGGCCATAGGTCGAAGGGCTGCTGAGCACTACTTTGAGGAAGTTCTTGAGGGTGCTCGTTTGATAGAGACCCAGTGCTCAAAAAATATTATGTTTGAGTGATATGTAATCTCATTGTAAGCGAAATGCTTTTATAATTATTTATAAGGCTATTTTTATACTTTTGCCTGAAAGTAATATGATGCCTCCTGGGCGGCCGTTTATGTATACATGTGTATAACCTGAAAGATTGCAGCCTCGGCTTCAACCCCCACGCATATAATGCGGAGGTGCTCGCAAAAACACACGTTCACACTTAACCCAACGTCTTGGTCCTATTAAGGAGGTGATAGCGGAGCGAGCGAGGCAACCGGACTATAATGCTTTAGCACTTTCACTTAGCCATAGGAGTTTGACAGTGGGGCTACTAGATAGCCCCTGGTGGCTCCGCACTCTCCCGATCCTCGGGGTGCATACATGCCTGGCCGGAAAACGGCCCTTCGTTAAGGCGGAATTGGCACATGTACCATACCATTCACAGGTCATCGAGTGGCTTGACCAGTCTCGATGCTATATCATGACAGTCAGTTTTCGGCTTTCTCTACTGAGTTGCTTGCCGCTCTCCGCGGGCTTCATGAGAACCAGGGCACAACGCAGTAGTGGGACGGTGGTCGCGCGAAAAGGGTGATGGCCGTTGTAAGAAGCCCCTCCAGGATAGCGTGGTGCATTGTTCTGGCGTGGCCACATGCCAAGACGTCAGCATCCTTCTCAACGGTGGATATGTATCAACAAGAGACAGTAAAAAAGGTTTACGCAGGGTCTTAATCTAAAAAGAATCCTTGGAGCGGGTCCCTGCTGCACGTCTGCGCCTGTGTCTCCGTTGTGCCGTATCCTGGACGGGTGTAGCACGATGATCGTCTGTAAAAGAGAGGAATTTAGGTGAAAAAGTTGTCGTGCAAAAAGATAGTTTTTAAAGAAACCATGTATAATTCAAGATGAGAAAGATTGCCACTTGTCTGCACGCGTTGAGCCCCTTGTATTGACAAATAGGGGTGTGACCGTTTATTCGGTATAAATAGCGGCGCCGGACTTCGGACTGATTAGTTGTGTTGAGGTCTTGATGACCTATTGGATGCTTTCGCTAGTCCGGGCGCCTTTAGTGTGCAGCTGCCAAGGCAGCGCACTCTCTTCGGCGCACAGAGATCGCTTGATATTTCCGTTCACTGAAATGATGCCACGTGGACCGGGCATCTTGAGTGTGAGGGAGGCGTAGTGTGGTATTGCATTAAAGCGAGCGAAAGCTTCGCGTCCGAGCAGTGCTTGATAGCCACTTTGGAACGGAGCGATGTGGAAGGTTAAATGCTCGCGACGGAAGTTATCGGGGGAGCCGAATATAACTTGTAGTAGGAGGGAGCCCGTACAACGAGCCCCTGGGCCTGGCGTTACTCCTTTAAAGGTAGTATTGCTATGGCGAATTTTTGTTGGGTCTAACCCCATCCCGCGGATTGTATCCTGATATATTAGGTTTAGATTGCTGCCACCGTCCATCAAGACTCGTGTGAAGTGATATCCGCCAATTACTGGGTCTAATACCAGGGCAGCCCATCCTGCGTGTCGGATACTTGCTGAGTAATCGCGATGGTCGAAAGTGATCGGTTGAGACGACCAGTGGCAGGACTTCGCGGTGACAGGCCTTGGGTATATTTTCCTGGGAGTGCCGCGTTGTTTTTTCCCTTGATCACGTGTAACACGTTTACTGTTTTGACTTCTGGTGGAAATTTCTTTTGTTCCCCAGTGTCTTGCTTGGAGGCTTGTCCCTCGTCTTCACTTGGTGTATCCTCCCCCTTGTGTACGGCATTGAGCTTGCCGGAGTGCTTGAAGACCCAACATTCTCTGTGGGTATGATTAGCGGGTTTACCAGGGGTACTATGGATCTGACATACTTGGTCCAGAATTTTGTTGAGGCTGGACAGTTCATCCCTGGTGCCTTTAGAGGGCGGCTTTTGACCTGGCCGAGAGCTTTTGAATCCGGCGTTTATGCCGTGCACTTCGTGCTGTTCTTTATTTCCGGCGTTTGTTATTGCTGTATTGCACCGTGATTTCCCGTTTCCATCTCTAACTTCAGATGTACTGGGGTCGCTGGTGCTGCATCTGGCTAGCCAGCTGTCCTCACCCGCGCAAAAGCGGGTCCCGAGGCTTGTTAATGCGGCCATCGTTCTCGGCTTATTTTGGCCGAGGTGTCTGGCGAGCCATTCGTCACGGACGCTATGCTTAAAAGCTGCCAAGGCTTCGGCGTCCGGACAGTCGACAATCTGGTTCTTTTTAGTAAGAAACCTGTTCCAAAGCTTTCGGGCTGACTCTCCGGGCTGTTGAGTTATATGACTCAAATCGTCCGCATCCGGAGGTCGGACATAAGTCCCTTGAAAATTTGCCCGAAAGGCGTCTTCGAGCTCTTCCCAACTTCCAATGGAGCTTTCGAGGAGGCCTTTAAGCCAGTGACGAGCTGGCCCTTTGAGCTTGAGGGGTAAGTACTTGATGGCGTGGAGATCATCTCCTCGAGCCATATGGATATGAATGATGTAGTCCTCAATCCAAACCCCAGGGTCTGTTGTTCCATCGTATGTCTCTATATTTACGGGTTTGAATCCCTCTAGAAATTCATGGTCCAGCACCTCATCGGTGAAACATAGGGGGTGTGCGGCACCCCTGTAGCTGGGTGTACCGCGTTGTTCGGATGTTTGTTGTGTTGCATTGTATGCTGGGGCGTGCTTGCGTGGTCCATAGATGGATCTTGTTGCATCGTCCTTTGGGTGCGAGCCCTCGCATGGGTCGCGTGTTGGTATTGTGAGGCGTTGTATGCCGCTCTGTGTTGGTAGAGGGGTCGTCTATCCGACCAGGTGGCTGCTTTGATATTTGGTT
>NC_053022.1:530617059-530633537 GCF_003073215.2 Triticum urartu | reverse complement strand
TATTTCCTTATATTCATGATAAATGTTTATTATTCATGCTAGAATTGTATTATCCGGAAACATAATACTTGTGTGAATACATAGACAAACTAAACGTCACTAGTATGCCTCTAATTGACTAGCTCGTTAATCAAAGATGGTTATGTTTCCTAACCATAGACATGTGTTGTCATTTGATTAACGGGATCACATCATTAGGTGAATGATCTGATTGACATGACCCATCATTAGCTTAGCACCCGATCGTTTAGTATGTTCTATTGCTTTCTTCATGACTTATACGTGTTCTATGACTATGAGATTATGCAACTCCCGTTTGCCGGAGGAACACTTTTGTGCTACCAACGTCACAACGTAACTGGGTGATTATAAAGGAGCTCTACAGGTGTCTCCAAAGGTACATGTTGGGTTGGCGTATTTCGAGATTAGGATTTGTCACTCCGATTGTCGGAGAGGTATCTCTGGGCCCTCTCGGTAATGCACATCACATAAGCCTTGCAAGCATTGCAACTAATGAGTTAGTTGTGAGATGATGTATTACGGAACGAGTAAAGAGACTTGCCGGTAACGAGATTGAACTAGGTATTGAGATACCGACGATCGAATCTCGGGCAAGTAACATACCGATGACAAAGGGAACAACGTATGTTGTTATGCGGTCTGACCGATAAAGATCTTCGTAGAATATGTGGGAGCCAATATGAGCATCCAGGTTCCGCTATTGGTTATTGACCGAGAGACATGTCTCGGTCATGTCTACATTGTTCTCGAACCCGTAGGGTCCGCACGCTTAAGGTTTCGATGACAGTTATATTATGAGTTTATGAGTTTTGATGTACCGAAGTTAGTTCGGAGTCCCGGATGTGATCGGACATAACGAGGAGTCTCGAAATGGTCGAGACATAAAGATTGATATATTGGACGACTATATTCGGACACCGGAAGTGTTCCGGGTGATTCGGAGAAAACCGGAGTACCGGAGGGTTACCAACCCCCCCCCCCCGGGAGAAGTAATGGGCCATATGGGCCTTAGTGGAGAGAGATAAGGGCAGCCAGGGTGGGCCGCGCACCTCCTCCCCCTGGTCCGAATTGGACTAGGAGAGGGGGCGGCGCCCCCACTTTCCTTCTCCCTCCCCACTTCCTTCCCCCTCCTAGTAGGAGTCCTACTCATACTAGGAGGAGGACTCCTCCTTGGCGCGCCTATAGGGCCGGCCGGCCTCCTCCCCTTGCTCCTTTATATACAGGGGCAGGGGGCACCCCTAGACACACAAGTTGATCCACGTGATCGTTTTTTTAGCCGTGTGCGGTGCCCCCTTCCACCATACCCATCTATAATATTGTAGCGGTGCTTAGGCGAAGCCCTGCGACGGTAGAACATCAAGATCGTCACCACGCCGTCGTGCTGACGGAACTCTTCCCCGACACTTTGCTGGATCGGAGTCCGGGGATCTTCATCGAGCTGAACGTGTGCTAAAACTCGGAGGTGCCGTAGTTTCGGTGCTTGATCGGTCGGGCCATGAAGACGTACGACTACATCAACCGCGTTGTCATAACGCTTCCGCTGTTGGTCTACAAGGGTACGTAGATCACACTCTTCCCTCTCGTTGCTATGCATCACCATGATTTTGCGTGTGCGTAGGATTTTTTTTGAAATTACTACGTTCCCCAACATCGATATGACTTAAGTTTTGGCCAAGCTGGGTTGCCTGGCTCCTGTGCTTACCCCTACGTTCCCGATTGTTCGGCTAGGTGGTAAAGGGAGCACCTCTGCGATTGTTACTGCCGGGTCAGCCGGATGTGTACCTCAGACTGGGTGAAGCCGAAAGCTAGCGTTCTTAAGGGAATATTCGGTCGGTGAACTAAAGATGATCTTTTTTCACTTATTTATCTATACGCCCCCAGATGTTTTTCTGCGTCTCTTTTCGCAGAATGGACATGCACTTTAGGGCATGCCTCCCAGGGAAAGGAACCCCTAACGGAACTATTCTCCCTGGAAGATGTTTCTTACTAACCATGTAATATAACATAACTAGTTGGGCACTTGTCTGTTCAAGCACTAATGACCCCTACGCCTGGTCTCCATGCATACCCCGGTTCTTATATAACCGCGAGGGTATTCGGACACACTCCGGACCGTCAGGTCCCGAGGTTGAAGCGAAAAGGTCGGCCATGACAAACGATCTACAATCCGGCTAGAAGGCATTACACATGTCAATTAAAATTACATAGTCAATCTGACTGATTGTATTCCTCTTCAATACCATCTAACAGGCTGTCTAGTTTACAGTCCTGTTGGGAATACTTTGCGGCCAATTCTACTTGGCGTATACTAAGCTCACAGGGATCTCCTTCCCATCGGGCCCCACGGGTCCGACCTCGGCCATGTGGTTTGGGTCAGCCTTCGTGTACCGCGTCTTCACCATGGCCCAGGCCTCCCTGGCGCCTTGACGGCAGGCCGACATCTTCCATAATCGGAAGCGCCGCCGCGCTCCCTTCAGCTTCTCTACAAGCTCTCCAAGGCCTTCGGGCATGGAGACGGATGGCCACAAGGCCTGGGCGACGCCTTGCATCACCTGCCGAACTCGCTCGTGCAGTTGTGAGAGCTCGGGAAGAAGGTCACCAGAACCGGGCATTTCCTCTGCAGGACGACCTGTTAGCATACCTACAGACATTACTCTGTTAGTCGACTTCCTCGCCGAACTCTTTTTTCAAAGTTCGTTTAAGCACTTACTAAATATGCCGCGTCGAAGCCGCTGATTCTCCTTAACGGAGTCCAACAGCTGGGCACGAACATCCTTCAGTTCAACGCCCAGCTTGGTGTTGGCATCTTGGAGATCGTTCTTCTCCCGCCTCACCTTTGTCAGCACGCTCTCACCAGCCTTCAGCTGGCGTACGGAGTTGTTGCTCTTCCGGATTTAATCCCGCCATCTGCAATTTCATTTGTCAGATTTGCACCCACGCCGCACTTCGCAAAATACTTATCTTTCGAAGCGTATATTACCAGAGGGGGTCTCCTTGGGCTCCCCTGCGCGCGGCTAGTGCGGCCTCAAGTAGGGATTCTTTTCTGTAAGAACCTGCATAACAAATGATCCTTAAATCAGTTATTCTAACTGTTTCAAGTCTCGGGGGCTACTGGTATATATATAATTACCAAAATTTTCTTACCCGTATGTCTTTTACATATTGCTCGTGGCTCTGGCTAGACCATTTTGAGCGGCACGGAGGTACGCATCTCCCGAATTGAAGGCATCCAATGCCTCTTGGGAGAAACAAGCGTCGCGAAGAACTGTCCGGCGACGCCTGTGGTTCATGGCACTCTCCACCTCGGAATTGGTGGCAGACAGCCTGTCCGCATCCTCTGTCGGAGGAGCGTCCGGTGCGCGCCTTGTGTTCGCCTCCGCTTCCGGACCAGGCTTTGGAGCCTGGCTGGTGGAGGCGCGATTGGCAACCTCTCCGGATATAGTCGGCGAGGTCTCTTCGTCCTGAAGAGAGCACGAGCGTTAATATGCCTTGAAGGAATAACACCTGGGAATAAGATGGCGCGCTATACCTTTGCACCGGCGTCTCAGTCCGGACCGCACTTCTTTTCAGCCCGCGGGGCCTTGCCGCCCCTCGTTGGCTAGTCGCCGCAGGCTCGGCCTCCCGTCTCAAGGACCTCCCCTGCAAAACACGGTTGTCATACGGCAATCGAAAACACGCGAGGATAGATCCCTTTTCAAAGTGCTGGGACTTCGGTCTCAGTTACCTGTGAGGCTGGGAGTAGCCCTGGGTAATCGGCCGTAATGGCCACCAAGGCGTTGTCCTTGCTCAATTGATGAAACACCCCATCAATCAGCTCCACAGATAAGTCCGGATCCTCTTGAGAGGCCGGGTCGAGGGACCGTCCCGGATCCTCGGGTTGTGGAGGAGGGCTGTTTATTTCTTTAACAGCCTGGCGCAGTTCCTGCGTTGAAGTCGTTAGACTGAATATTTAACGATGGGAATATAAAACGGATGGGCAAGTAAAAGTGTCCACTTACCCAACTTGGGGGATTGTACATAGAAAATCCACCCTGTGGGTTGACGCGGAGAAATTCCTCCTCTTCTCCCTTGTACAAAGCGGACAAGATCTTTATTAGAGCGGCAGCCGAATCCGGCCCCTTACGGCCGTGGCGGGTGGCGTCGTCCTCCCCGTTGAAGTCCCACATGGGGTGGCCTCTATACTGAAGCGGCTGCACCCCTCGCATGATGCATGCGGCCATGACCCCGATCATGGTCAGTCCGGAATGAGCTAACAATCTTATCCGGCCCATCAGGTAAAGAACGTCCTTGTCACTTTCCCTCTGAGGGCTCCGTGGACGCCAGCTTAGGCGCTTCTTTAGGGGAGCACTGTCGAACTCAGGGAGGCCGATCCGGACAGGATCCGGCAGCGGGACGTCCTCTATATAAAACCATTCCGAAGGCCAGTCCTCGGACGCCTTCTTTGGGGTTCCGGATAGATATCCGGTCCCGGCGATGCGCCACACTTCGGCTCCGCCCACTTGATATATTGACCCCTTCTGAGAACGGGGCACAAGGCAGAATAGCCTTTTCCACAGCGCGAAATGAGCCTCGCAGCCCAAAAACAGCTCGCAAAGGGCTACGAAGCCCGCGATATGCAATATGGAGGCAGGCGTGAGGTTGTGCAGCTGGAGGCCATAGAACTCCAGGAGCCCCCGGAGAAACGGATGAATTGGAAATCCGAGCCCTCTTATTAAGTAAGGGACAAGGCATACCCGCTCTCCTTTGGAGGGATTGGGGGCGCTCTCCGCTTGCTCTCCGCCATTATAGGTGGCAAGTCCGGCTCGAACCGGGACCATATAGGCCGGGGGGAGAAATCCCTTGGTCTGGAGCGTCACTAGCTCGCTGTGCGGGATGGAGCATCTCTCCAATCTCCAGGCTGAGGGCTGGAAGGGCGAGAGGAGGAGCTGCGGCGGCCGGCCATGATAGAATGGACCTCTGTCGGATACGCTCTGATGAATACTCGCGGAGGGGAGAAGGTGTGGTTTGGATCTAAATCCTCGTCCCCTTAAATAGGCGGCTCATTACACGGCTAGGGGTGTAAATGTAAAACACCCTGACTTTTCGTATTCGTTTGACACGTGGAAGACGGCCATTATTGGGCGTAGAAGCCAAGGAGCGCTACATTTACAAGAAACCGGACATTATTCAACAGGTACACGGAATTTGGAGGAGAACCCGCCTTGCAATGCCGAAGACAATCTGCGCGCCGGACTCGTCGTCATTGAAGCCTGGTTCGGGGGCTACTGAGGGAGTCCTGGATTAGGGGGTGTCCGGATAGCCGGACTATACCTTCGGCCGGACTCCTGGACTATGAAGATACAAGATTGAAGACTTCGTCCCATGTCCGGAAGGGACTTTCCTTGGCGTGGAAGGCAAGCTTGGCGATACGGATATGTAGATCTCCTACCATTGTAACCGACTCTGTGTAACCCTAGCCCTCTCCGGTGTCTATATAAACCGGAGGGTTTTAGTCCGTAGGGAAGAACAACAATCATACCATAGGCTAGCTTCTAGGATCTCGTGGTAGATCTACTCTTGTACTACCCATATCATCAATATTAATCAAGCAGGAGTAGGGTTTTACCTCCATCGAGAGGGCCCGAACCTGGGTAAAAACATCGTGTCCCTTGTCTCCTGTTACCATCCGCCTAGACGCACAGTTCGGGACCCCCTACCCGAGATCCGCCGGTTTTGACACCGACAACCCACACCTCGCCACAACCACACCCTGAGAGAGAGAGAAGAGATTCCGGTGGAGATGGCCGATTCGAGGATGAAGATGGAGCGCGCCATGGTGGAGCTCGCGAGTGAAGACGATGCGAAGATGGAGAGAGCGCGCGAGATCATCTCCTGGTTCTCAGCCAGGAAGGAGATGCGGAGGGCGGCAAAATCCGTCTTCAAAAACATGACGGTGGAGGAGGACGAGCGGCTCACTCCGAATGGGATGACCACCCCGTCTGGTGCGCCGGTGAGCTCCCTGTCTGCTCTGATCTGGGCCATGGAGGAAACGGAGGGAGAAGACCTCGCGTAGAAGCAGAAGTGGTGGGCGTTCCGTTCCGGTCGCCGCTTCCCGACCGAACCAGAAGAGTTCGTTGTGGGAGCGGCACTACTAGGGAAAACCATATACACAGAAATTTAGCAGTAGCGCGTGTCAAAAATGGGCGCTAGTGCTAAATAGCAGTAGCGCGCGTTCGTAAACCGCCTACAGATACAATAGTAGCAGTAGCGCGTGCGCATGAAAAAGCGCTACCACTAATATCCCATTGCTAAAACGATAGGCTACGCATAGCAGTAGGTCTTGAGGGAAGCGCGCTACCGCTAGGACATAAGTAGCAGCGATTTCGCGCGGAGAGCGCTACTGCTAATGGAAATAAAATAAAATGAAAAAATGAAAGAAATGAAGAAGAAAGGAAAAAAAATAAAATGTAGAGCAAAATAAATGAGAAAGCGAAAAAAGGAGAAAGGTAGCAGTAGCGTTTGTTCGTAAGAGGCGCTATAGCTAACGTAGCTGCACGCGTTTCCTAGACCCCCGCTGTAGAAACAGAAAAGGAAATAAGAAAGATGAAGGAAATTACATAGCTATAGCAGTAGCGCGTTTTGTGAAAATCGCTATAGCTAACTTAGCTATAGCGTTCGCGAAAAGCGCTACCGCTAAGTTTGACTTAACCAAAAAACCGTTTCCCCCCGGCCACCACTTCTCCCCCAAATCCCTCGACCCACCCCGCCGCCGTCTGCCCGATTCGCCGTCGCCCCACTCGCCGTCTCCTGCGCCGTCGACGCCCCCGGAGCCACCAGAGCCGCGCGCCGTCGACGCCACCGGAGCCGCCCCCAACGCCACCGGAGCCGCGCGGCCCTCATCAACGCCACCGGAGCCGCAGTCGACGCCACCGATCCTCCCCGTCATCGGAGACAACCCTCAGCCTCCCTCGCCACCCCTGCCTCCCGCGCCACCCCCGAGCCTCTCGTCAGCCCACCCTCTCTCTCCTCCTAAATTAGTAGGTTAATTAGTACAAAAAGATTAGTTGTTAATTGAAGAGACGCCGCCCACAGGCACGGGTGACTTGGGGAACGTAGTAATTTCAAAAAAATTCCTACGCACACGCAAGATCATGGTGATGCATAGCAACGAGAGGGGAGAGTGTTGTCTACGTACCCTCGTAGACCGGCAACGGAATGTTGACACAACATAGAGGAAGTAGTCGTACGTCTTCCCGATCCGACCGATCCAAGTACCGAACGTACGGCACCTCCGAGTTCTGCACACGTTCAACTCGGTGATGTCCCTCGAGCTCCGATCCAACGAGTTGAGGGAGAGTTTCGTCAGCACGACGGCGTGATGACGGTGATGATGTTCTACCGACGCAGGGCTTCGCCTAAGCACCGCTACGATATGACCGAGGTGGAATATGGTGGAAGGGGGCACCGCACACAGCTAAGGAACGATCACGAAGATCAACTTGTGTGTCATGGGGTGCCCCCTGCCCCCGTATATAAAGGAGGGAGGGGGAGGTGCGGCCGGCCCTAGGGGTGCGCCTGGAGGAGTCCTACTCCCACCGGGAGTAGGACTCCCCTCTTGCCTTGTTGGAGAAGGAAAGGGGAAGGGGAAAAGGAAAGGGGCCCCCCTTCCTTGTCCTATTCGGACTAGGGGGGAGGGCGCGGCCTGCCCTGGCCGGCCCTCCTCTTCTCCCTTAGGGCCCATGTAGGCCCATTAAACCCCCGGGGGGGTTCCGGTAACCCCCCGGTACTCCGGTAAAATCCCGATTTCACCCGGAACATTTCCGATATCCAAATATAGGCTTCCAATATATCAATCTTTATGTCTCGACCATTTCGAGACTCCTCGTCATGTCCGTGATCACATCCGGGAACAACCTTCGGTACATCAAAACACAAAAACCCTAATTACGATCGTCACCGAACTTTAAGCGTGCGGACCCTACGGGTTCGAGAACTATGTAGACATGACCGAGACACGTCTCCGGTCAATAACCAATAGCGGAACCTGGATGCTCATATTGGCTCCTCACATATTCTAGAAGATCTTTATCGGTCAGACCGCATAACAACATACGTTGTTCCCTTTGTCATCGGTATGTTACTTGCCCGAGATTCGATCGTCGGTATCTCAATACCTAGTTCAATCTCGTTACCGGCAAGTCTCTTTCGCGTAATACATCATCCCGCAACTAACTCATTAGTTGCAATGCTTGCAAGGCTTAGTGATGTGCATTACCGAGAGGGCCCAGAGATACCTCTCCGACAATCGGAGTGACAAATCCTAATCTCGAAATACGCCAACTCAACAAGTACCTTCGGAGACACCTGTAGAGCACCTTTATAATCACCCAGTTACGTTGTGACGTTTGGTAGCACACAAAGTGTTCCTCGGTAAACAGAGTTGCATAATCTCATAGTCATAGGAACATGTATAAGTCATGAAGAAAGCAATAGCAACATACTAAACGATCAAGTGCTAAGCTAACGGAATGGGTCAAGTCAATCACATCATTCTCCTAATGATGTGATCCCGTTAATCAAATGACAACTCATGTCTATGGCTAGGAAACATAACCATCTTTGATCAACGAGCTAGTCAAGTAGAGGCATACTAGTGACACTGTTTGTCTATGTATTCACACATGTATTATGTTTCCGGTTAATACAATTCTAGCATGAATAATAAACATTTATCATGATATAAGGAAATAAATAATAACTTTATTATTGCCTCTAGGGCATATTTCCTTCAGTCTCCCACTTGCACTAGAGTCAATAATCTAGATTAACAGTAATGATTCTAACACCCATGGAGCCTTGGTGCTGATCATGTTTTGCTCGTGGAAGAGGCTTAGTCAACGGGTCTGCAACATTCAGATCCGTATGTATCTTGCAAATCTCTATGTCTCCCACCTGGACTAGATCCCGGATGGAATTGAAGCGTCTCTTGATGTGCTTGGTTCTCTTGTGAAATCTGGATTCCTTTGCCAAGGCAATTGCACCAGTATTGTCACAAAAGATTTTCATTGGACCCGATGCACTAGGTATGACACCTAGATCGGATATGAACTCCTTCATCCAGACTCCTTCATTTGCTGCTTCCGAAGCAGCTATGTACTCCGCTTCACATGTAGATCCCGCACGACGCTTTGTTTAGAACTGCACCAACTGACAGCTCCACCGTTTAATGTAAACACGTATCCGGTTTGCGATTTAGAATCGTCCGGATCAGTGTCAAAGCTTGCATCAACGTAACCATTTACGATGAGCTCTTTGTCACCTCCATATATGAGAAACATATCCTTAGTCCTTTTCAGGTAAAACCGAGAGAGATTGACCGCTGTCCAGTGATCCACTCCTGGATTACTTTGGTACCTCCCTGCTAGACTTATAGCAAGGCACACATCAGGTCTGGTACACAGCATTGCATACATGATAGAGCCTATGGCTGAAGCATAGGGAACATCTTTCATTTTCTCTCTATCTTCTGCGGTGGTCGGACATTGAGTCTTACTCAACTTCACACCTTGTAACACAGGCAAGAACCCTTTCTTTGCTTGATCCATTTTGAACTTCTTCAAAACCTTGTCAAGGTATGTGCTTTGTGAAAGTCCAATTAAGCGTCTTGATCTATCTCTATAGATCTTAATGCCCAATATGTAAGCAGCTTCACCGAGGTCTTTCATTGAAAAACTCTTATTCAAGTATCCCTTTATGCTATCCAGAAATTCTATATCATTTCCAATCAATAATATGTCATCCACATATAATATCAGAAATGCTATAGAGCTCCCACTCACTTTCTTGTAAATACAGGCTTCTCCAAAAGTCTGTATAAAACCAAATGCTTTGATCACACTATCAAAGCGTTTATTCCAACTCCGAGAGGCTTGCACCAGTCCATAAATGGATCGCTGGAGCTTGCACACTTTGTTAGCTCCCTTTGGATCGACAAAACTTCTGGTTGCATCATATACAACTCTTCTTCCAGAAATCCATTCAGGAATGCAGTTTTGACATCCATCTGCCAAATTTCATAATCATAAAATGCGGCAATTGCTAACATGATTCGGACAGACTTAAGCATCGCTACGGGTGAGAAGGTCTCATCATAGTCAATCCCTTGAACTTGTCGAAAACCTTTGTAACAAGTCGAGCTTTGTAGACAGTAACATTACCGTCAGCGTTAGTCTTCTTCTTGAAGATCCATTTAATTTCTCAATTGCTTGCCGATCAACGGGCAAGTCAACCAAAGTCCACACTTTGTTCTCATACATGGATCCCATCTCAGATTTCATGGCTTCTAGCCATTTTGCGGAATCTGGGCTCACCATCGCTTCTTCATAGTTCGTAGGTTCATCATGATCTAGTAGCATGACTTCCAGAACAGGATTACCGTACCACTCTGGTGCGGATCTTACTCTGGTTGATCTACGAGGTTCGGTAGTACTTGTTCTGAAGTTTCATGATCATCATCATTAGCTTCCTCACTAATTGGTGTAGGTGTCACGAGAACTGGTTTCTGTGATGTACTACTTTCCAATAAGGGAGCAGGTACAGTTACCTCATCAAGTTCTACTTTCCTCCCACTCACTTCTTTCGAGAGAAACTCCTTCTCTAGAAAGGATCCATTCTTAGCAACAAAAATGTCTTGCCTTCGGATCTGTGATAGAAGGTGTACCCAACAGTCTCCTTTGGGTATCCTATAAAGACACATTTCTCCGATTTGGGTTCGAGCTTATCAGGTTGAAGCTTTTTCACATAAGCATCGCAGCCCCAAACTTTCAGAAACGACAACTTTGGTTTCTTGCCAAACCACAGTTCATAAGGCGTCGTCTCAACGGATTTCGATGGTGCCCTATTTAACGTGAATGCAGCCGTCTCTAAAGCATAACCCCAAAACGATAGCGGTAAATCAGTAAGAGACATCATAGATCGCACCATATCTAGTAAAGTACGATTACGACGTTCGGACACACCATTACGCTGTGGTGTTCCGGGTGGCGTGAGTTGCGAAACTATTCCGCATTGTTTCAAATGTAGACCAAACTCGTAACTCAAATATTCTCCTCCACGATCAGATCGTAGAAACTTTATTTTCTTGTTACGATGATTTTCAACTTCACTCTGAAATTCTTTGAACTTTTCAAATGTTTCAGACTTATGTTTCATTAAGTAGATATACCCATATCTGCTTAAATCATCTGTGAAGGTGAGAAAATAACGATATCCGCCACGAGCCTCAACATTCATTGGACCACATACATCTGTATGTATGATTTCCAACAAATCCGTTGCTCTCTCCATAGTACCGGAGAACGGCGTTTTAGTCATCTTACCCATGAGGCACGGTTCGCAAGTACCAAGTGATTCATAATCAAGTGGTTCCAAAAGTCCATCAGTATGGAGTTTCTTCATGCGCTTTACACCGATATGACCTAAATGGCAGTGCCACAAATAAGTTGCACTATCATTATCAACTCTGCATCTTTTGATTTCAACATTATGAATATGTGTATCACTACTATCGAGATTCATCAAAAATAGACCACTCTTCAAGGGTGCATGACCATAAAAGATATTACTCATATAAATAGAACAACCATTATTCTCTGATTTAAATGAATAACCGTCTCGCATCAAACAAGATCCAGATATAATGTTCATGCTCAACGCTGGCACCAAATAACAATTATTTAGGTCTAATACTAATCCCGAAGGTAGATGTAGAGGTAGCGTGCCGACCGCGATCACATCGACTTTGGAACCATTTCCCACGCGCATCGTCACCTCGTCCTTAGCCAATCTTCGCTTAATCCGTAGTCCCTGTTTCGAGTTGCAAATATTAGCAACAGAACCAGTATCAAATACCCAGGTGCTACTGCGAGCATTAGTAAGGTACACATCAATAACATGTATATCACATATACCTTTGTTCACTTTGCCATCCTTCTTATCCGCCAAATACTTGGGGCAGTTCCGCTTCCAGTGACCAGTCTGCTTGCAGTAGAAGCACTCAGTCTCAGGCTTAGGTCCAGACTTGGGTTTCTTCTCCTGAGCAGCAACTTGTTTGCTATTCTTCTTGAAGTTCCCTTTCTTCTTCCCTTTGCCCTTTTTCTTGAAACTGGTGGTCTTATTGACCATCAACACTTGATGCTCCTTCTTGATTTCTACCTCCGCGGCTTTTAGCATCGCGAAGAGCTCAGGAATAGTCTTATTCATCCCTTGCATATTATAGTTCATCAACGAAGCTTTTGTAGCTTGGTGGCAGTGATTGAAGAACTCTGTCAATGACACTATCAACAGGAAGATTAACCCCAGTTGAGTCAAGTGATTATGATACCCAGACATTTTGAGTATATGTTCACTGACAGAACTATTCTCCTCCATCTTGCAGCTATAGAACTTATTGGAGACTTCATATCTCTCAATCCGGGCATTTGCTTGAAATATTAACTTCAACTCCTGGAACATCTCATATGCTCCATGACGTTCAAAACGTCGTTGAAGACCCGGTTCTAAGCCGTAAAGCATGGCACACTGAACTATCGAGTAGTCATCAGCTTTGCTCTGCCAGACGTTCATAACATCTGGTGTTGCTCCTGCAGCAGGCTTGGCACTTAGCGGTGCTTCCAGGACGTAATTCTTCTGTGCAGCAATGAGGATAATCCTCAAGTTACGGACCCAGTCCGTGTAATTGCTACCATCATCTTTCAACTTTGCTTTCTCAAGGAACGCATTAAAATTCAACGGAACAACAGCACGAGCCATCTATCTACAATCAAACATAGACAAGCAAGATACTATCAGGTACTAAGTTCATGATAAATTTAAGTTCAATTAATCATATTACTTAAGAACTCCCACTTAGAAAGATATCCCTCTAATCCTCTAAGTGATCACGTGATCCAAATCAACTAAACCATGTCCGATCATCACGTGAGATGGAGTAGTATCAATGGTGAACATCAATATGTTGATCATATCTACTATATGATTCACGCTCGACCTTTCGGTCTCCGTGTTCCGAGGCCATATCTGTTATATGCTAGGCTCGTCAAGTTAACCTGAGTATTCCGCGTGTGCAACTGTTTTGCACCCGTTGTATTTGAACGTAGAGCCTATCACACCCGATCATCATGTGGTGTCTCAGCACGAAGAACTTTCGCAATGGTGCATACTCAGGGAGAACACTTATACTTTGATAATTTAGTGAGGGATCATCTTATAATGCTACCGTCAATCAAAGCAAGATAAGATGCATAAAAGATAAACATCACATGCAATCAATATAAGTGATATGATATGGCCATCATCATCTTGTGCTTGTGATCTCCATCTTCGAAGCACCGTCATGATCACCATCGTCACCGCGCGACACCTTGATCACCATCGTAGCATCGTTGTCGTCTCGCCAATCTTATGCTTCCACGACTATCGCTACCGCTTAGTGATAAAGTAAAGCATTACAGCGCATTGCATTGCATACAATAAAGCGACAACCATATGGCTCCTGCCAGTTGCCGATAACTCGGTTACAAAACATGATCATCTCATACAATAAAATTTAGCATCATGTCTTGACCATATCACATCACAACATGCCCTGCAAAAACAAGTTAGACGTCCTCTACTTTGTTGTTGCAAGTTTTACGTGGCTGCTACGGGCTTAGCAAGAACCGTTCTTACCTACGCATCAAAACCACAACGATAGTTTGTCAAGTTGGTGCTGTTTTAACCTTCGCAAGGACCGGGCGTAGCCACACTTGGTTCAACTAAAGTTGGAGAAACTAACACCCGCCAGCCACCTGTGTGCAAAGCACGTCGGTAGAACCAGTCTCGCGTAAGCGTACGCGTAATGTCGGTCCGGGCCGCTTCATCCAACAATACGCCGAACCAAAGTATGACATGCTGGTAAGCAGTATGACTTATATCGCCCACAACTCACTTGTGTTCTACTCGTGCATCAACATCAACGCATAAAACCTAGGCTCGGATGCCACTGTTGGGGAACGTAGTAATTTCAAAAAATTTCCTACGCACACGCAAGATCATGGTGATGCATAGCAACGAGAGGGGAGAGTGTTGTCTATGTACCCTCGTAGACCGGAAGCGGAAGCGTTAGCACAACGCGGTTGATGTAGTCGTACGTCTTCACGGCCCGACCGATCAAGCACCGAAACTACGACACCTCCGAGTTCTAGCACACGTTCAGCTCGATGACGATCCCCGGACTCCGATCCAGCAAAGTGTCAGGGAAGAGTTCCGTCAGCACGACGGTGTGGTGATGATCTTGATGTTCTACCGTCGCAGGGCTTCGCCTAAGCACCGCTACAATATTATCGATGGATTATGGTGGAGGGGGGCACCGCACACGGCTAATAGATCTCAGATCTTTTGTGTCTAGGGGTGCCCCTGCCCCCGTATATAAAGGAGCAAGGGGGAGGCCGGCCGGCTCTTGGGGCACGCCAGGAGAGGAGGAGTCTTCCTCCTGGTAGGAGTAGGACTCCCCTTTTCCTAGTCCTACTAGGAGGGGGAAAGGAAGGAGGGGAGGGAGAAGGAAAGGGGGGCTGAGGAGTCCTGGATTAGGGGGTGTCGATCCGGACTATACCTTCAGCCGGACTCCTGGACTATGAAGATACAAGATTGAAGACTTCGTCCCGTGTCCGGAAGGGACTTTCCTTGGCGTGGAAGGCAAGCTTGGCGATACAGATATGCAGATCTCCTACCATTGTAACCGACTTTGTGTAACCCTAACCCTCTCCGGTGTCTATATAAACCGGAGGGTTTTAGTCCGTAGGACAACATACACAACAACAATCATACCATAGGCTAGCTTCTAGGGTTTAGCCTCTCCGATCTCGTGGTAGATCTACTCTTGTACTACCCATATCATCAATATTAATCAAGCAGGACGTAGGGTTTTACCTCCATCGAGAGGGCCGAACCTGGGTAAAACTTCATGTCCCTTGCCTCCTGTTACCATCTGGCCTAGACGCACAGTTCGGGACCCCCTACCCGAGATCCGCCGGTTTTGACACCGACATTGGTGCTTTCATTGAGAGTTCCTATGTGTCGTCGCCGTCAGGCTTGATGGCTCCTACGATCATCAATGGCGATGCAGTCCAGGGTGAGACCTTCCTCCGGACAGATCTTCGTCTTCGGCGGCTTCACACTGCGGGCCAATTCACTTGGCCATCTGGAGCAGATTGAAAGCTATGCCCCTGGCCGTCAGGTCAGATTTGGAAGTTTAAACTACACGTCTGACATCCGTGGGGACTTGATCTTCGACGGATTCGAGCCACTGCCGAGCGCGCCGCACTGTCACGACGAGCATGATCTAGCTCTGCCGCCAAACAGTGCCCTAGAGGCCGCACCCGCATCGGCTTCGACCCTTAATTCGGAGCCAACTGCGCTGATCGAGGATGGGTGGTTGGACGCCGCCTCGGGGGCTGCGATCCCAACGGCGATCAAGCCGAACACCAGCCCCGCACTCTGCGAGACTCGTGACTCCAAGGAGCCGGACTCCTCTCCGGACTCCGAACCCTCCGCGCCCCTGCCGATCGAATCCGATTGGGCACCGATTATGGAGTTTACTGCCACGGACATCTTTCAGCACTCGCCTTTCGGCGATATTCTGAAGACACTGAAGTCTCTCTCTTTATCAGGAGAGCCCTGGCCAGACTACGGTCAGCAAGGTTGGGATTCGGACGATGAATAAATTCAAAGCCCACCCACCACCCACTTTGTAGCCACTATCGACGACTTAACCGACATGCTCGACTTCGACTCCGAAGACATCGATGGTATGGACGCCGATGAAGGAGACGATGAAGAACCAGCGCCTATCAGGCCCTGGAAAGCCACCTCGTCATATGACATATACAATGGTGGACACCCCAAAAGAAGGAGATGGCGATGGAACAGCGGAGGATGACCCCTCCAAGAAACAGCCTAAGCGCCGGCGTCAGCGGCGCCGCTCAAAATCCCGCCAAAACAAATACGGTGATTCCAGCACGGGAGATAATAATACTCCGGAAAGTGCCGAAGAAAACCCCCTCCAGCAAGATTTAGCACAGGAGGATGGAGAAACCAGCCCTCATGAGAGAGCGGCAGACAGAGAGGTCGAGGACGATAATTATATGCCTCCCTCCGAAGACGAGGCAAGCCTCGACGACGACGAATTCGTCGTGCCAGAGGATCCCGTCGAGCAAGAGCGTTTTCAACACAGGCTTATGGCCACGGCAAGAAGCCTCAAGAAAAAACAACAAGCTTAGAGCTGATCAAGATTTGCTAGTCGACAGATGGACTGAAGTCCTTGCGGCCGAAGAGCATAAACTCGAACGCCCCTCCAAGAGCTACCCAAAGCGCAGGTTGCTACCCCGATTAGAGGAGGAAGCACTTGATGCGGCCGACCGGCCACCTCGTGGCCGCGACAG
>NC_053022.1:530580269-530616059 GCF_003073215.2 Triticum urartu | reverse complement strand
GACGTTTGATACACCCAAAGCACTCCTACGGTATCCGGGAGTTACACGATCTCATGGTCAAAGGAAAAGATACTTGACATTGGAAAAGCTCTAGCAAACGAACTACACGATCTTTGTGCTATGCTTAGGATTGGGTCTTGTCCATCACATCATTCTCCTAATGATGTGATCCCGTTATCAATGACATCCAATGTCCATAGCCAGGAAACCATGACTATCTGTTGATCAACGAGCTAGTCAACTAGAGGCTTACTAGGGACATATTATGGTCTATGTATTCACACGTGTATTACGATTTCCGGATAATACAGTTATAGCATGAATAAAGACAATTATCATGAACAAAGAAATATAATAATAATGCTTTTATTATTGCCTCTAGGGCATATTTCCAACAGTCTCCCACTTGCACTAGAGTCAATAATCTAGTTACATTGTGATGAATCGAACACCCATGGAATTCTGGTGTTGATCATGTTTTGCCCTAGGGAGAGGTTTAGTCAACGGATCTGCTATATTCAGGTCCGTATGTACTTTACAAATCTCTATGTCTCCATTTTGAACATTTTCACGAATGGAGTTGAAGCGGCGCTTTATGTGCCTTGTCTTCTTGTGAAACCTGGGCTCCTTGGCAAGTGCAATAGCTCTAGTGTTGTCACAAAAGAGTTTGATTGGCCCCGACGCATTGGGTATGACTCCTAGGTCGGTGATGAACTCCTTCACCCATATTGCTTCATGTGCTGCCTCCGAGGCTGCCATGTACTCCGCTTCACATGTAGATCCCGCCACGACGCTCTGCTTGCAGCTGCACCAGCTCACTGCTCCTCCATTCAACATATACACGTATCCGGTTTGTGACTTAGAGTCATCCAGATCTGTGTCGAAGCTAGCGTCGACGTAACCCTTTACAACGAGCTCTTCGTCACCTCCATAAATGAGAAACATGTCCTTTGTCCTTTTCAGGTACTTCAGGATATTCTTGACCGCTGTCCAGTGTTCCTTGCCGGGATTACTTTGGTACCTTCCTACCAAACTTACGGCAAGGTTTACATCAGGTCTGGTACACAACATGGCATACATAATAGAACCTATGGCTGAGGCATAGGGGATGATACTCATCTCTTCTATATCTTCTGCCGTGGTCGGGCATTGAGCCGAGCTCAATCTCACACCTTGCAAAACAGGCAAGAACCCTTTCTTGGACTGATCCATTTTGAACTTCTTCAAAATCTTATCAAGGTATGTGCTTTGTGAAAGACCTATGAGGCGTCTTGATCTATCTCTGTAGATCTTGATGCCTAATATATAAGCAGCTTCTCCAAGGTCCTTCATTGAAAAACTTTTATTCAAGTAGGCCTTGATGCTGTCCAAGAGTTCTATATCATTTCCCATCAAAAGTATGTCATCTACATATAGTATGAGAAATGCTACAGAGCTCCCACTCACTTTCTTGTAAACGCAGGCTTCTCCATAAGTCTGCGTAAACCCAAACGCTTTGATCATCTCATCAAAGCGAATGTTCCAACTCCGAGATGCTTGCACCAGCCCATAAATCGAGCGTTGGAGCTTGCACACCTTGTTAGCATTCTCAGGATCAACAAAACCTTCCGGCTGCATCATATACAATTCTTCCTTAAGGAAACCATTAAGGAATGCCGTTTTGACGTCCATTTGCCATATCTCATAATCGTAGAATGCGGCAATTGCTAACATGATTCGGACGGACTTTAGCTTCGCTACCGGTGAGAAAGTCTCATCGTAGTCAACCCCTTGAACTTGTCGATAACCCTTAGCGACAAGCCGAGCTTTATAGATGGTCACATTACCATCCGCGTCTGTCTTCTTCTTAAAGATCCATTTATTTTCTATGGCTCGCCGTTCAACGGGCAAGTCAGTCAAAGTCCATACTTCGTTTTCATACATGGATCCTATCTCGGATTTCATGGCTTCTAGCCATTTGTCGGAATCCGGACCCGCCATCGCTTCTTCATAGTTTGAAGGTTCACTGTTGTCTAACAACATGATTTCCAAGACAGGGTTGCCGTACCACTCTGGTGCGGAACGTGTCCTTGTGGACCTTCGAATTTCAGTAGGAGCTTGATCAGAAGTATCTTGATCATCATCAATAACTTCCTCTCTAGTCGGTGCAGGCACCTCAGGAACATTTTCTTGAGTTGCGCCATTTACCGGTTCAAGAGGCAATACTTCATCAAGTTCTACTTTTCTCCCACTTACTTCTTTCGAGAGAAACTCTTTCTCTAGAAAGGACCCATTCTTGGCAACAAAGATCTTGCCTTCGGATCTGAGGTAGAAGGTATACCCATAAGTTTCTTTAGGGTATCCTATGAAGACGCATTTTTCCGACTTGGGTTCGAGCTTTTCAGGTTGAAGTTTCCTGACATAAGCATCACATCCCCAAACTTTTAGAAACGACAGCTTAGGTTTCTTCCCAAACCATAATTCATACGGTGTCGTCTCAACGGATTTCGACGGAGCCCTATTTAAAGTGAATGCGGCAGTCTCTAAAGCATAGCCCCAAAAAGATAACGGTAAATCGGCAAGAGACATCATAGATCGCACCATATCTAATAAAGTGCGATTACGACGTTCAGACACACCATTACGCTGAGGTGTTCCAGGCGGCGTTAGTTGTGAAACTATTCCACATTTTCTTAAGTGTGTGCCAAATTCGTGACTCAAGTATTCTCCTCCACGATCTGATCGTAGAAACTTGATTTTCCTGTCACGTTGATTCTCAACTTCACTCTGAAATTCCTTGAACTTTTCAAAGGTTTCAGACTTGTGTTTCATTAAGTAGACATACCCATATCTACTTAAGTCATCAGTGAGGGTGAGAACATAACGATAGCCACCGCGAGCCTCAACACTCATTGGACCGCACACATCAGTATGTATGATTTCCAATAAGTTGGTTGCTCGCTCCATTGTTCCTGAGAACGGAGTCTTGGTCATTTTACCCATGAGGCATGGTTCGCACGTGTCAAATGATTCATAATCAAGAGATTCTAAAATTCCATCTGCATGGAGCTTCTTCATGCGTTTGACACCTATGTGACCAAGGCGGCAGTGCCACAAGTATGTGGGACTATCATTATCAACTTTACATCTTTTGGTATTCACACTATGAATATGTGTAGTAATACGCTCGAGATTCATTAAGAATAAACCATTGACTATCGGAGCATGACCATAAAACATATCTCTCATATAAATAGAACAACCATTATTCTCGGATTTAAATGAGTAGCCATCTCGTATTAAACGAGATCCTGATACAATTTTCATGCTCAGACATGGCACTAAATAACAATTATTGAGGTTTATAACTAATCCCGTAGGTAAATGTAGAGGTAGCGTGCCGACGGCGATCACATCGACCTTGGAACCATTCCCGACGCGCATCGTCACCTCGTCCTTCTCCAGTTTCCGTTTATTCCGCAGCTCCTGTGGTGAGTTACAAATATGAGTAACGGCACCGGTATCAAATACCCAGGAGTTACTACGAGTACTGGTAAGGTACACATCAATCACATGTATATCAAATATACCTTTGGTGTTGCCGGCCTTCTTATCCGCTAAGTATTTAGGGCAGTTCCGCTTCCAGTGACCCTTCCCTTTGCAATAAAAGCACTCTGTCTCAGGCTTGGGTCCATTCTTTGACTTCTTCCCGACAGCTTGCTTGCCAGGCGCAGCAACTTCCTTGCCGTCCTTCTTGAAGTTCTTTTTACCCTTGCCCTTCTTGAACTTAGTGGTTTTATTCATCATCAACACTTGATGTTCCTTCTTGACTTCTACCTCTGCTGATTTCAGCATAGCAAATACTTCAGGAATGGTCTTTACCATCCCCTGCATATTGAAGTTCATCACAAAGCTCTTGTAGCTTGGTGGAAGCGACTGGAGGATTCTGTCAATGACCGCGTCATCCGGGAGATTAACTCCCAGCTGAGTCAAGCGGTTATGCAACCCAGACATAGTGAGTATGTGCTCACTGACATAACTATTTTCCTCCATCTTACAGCTGAAGAATTTATCGGAGACTTCGTATCTCTCGATCCGGGCATGAGCTTGAAAAACCATTTTTAGCTCTTCGAACATCTCATATGCTCCATGTCTCTCAAAACGCTTTTGGAGCCCCGGCTCTAAGCTATAAAGCATGCCGCACTGAACGAGGGAGTAGTCATCAGTACGTGTCTGCCAAGCGTTCATAGCGTCTTGGTTCTGTGGGATGGGTGGATCACCTAGCGGTGCTTGTAGGACATAATCTTTCTTGGCAGCTATGAGGATGATCCTCAGGTTCCGGACCCAGTCCGTATAGTTGCTGCCATCGTCTTTCAGCTTGGTTTTCTCTAGGAACGCGTTGAAATTGAATACAACATTGGCCATTTGATCTACAGGACATATTGTAAAGATTTTAGACTAAGTTCATGATAACTAAGTTCATCTAATCAAATTATTAATGAACTCCCACTCAGATTAGACATCCCTCTAGTCATCTAAGTGTTACACGATCCAAGTCAACTAATCCGTGTCCGATTAACACGTGAGACGGACTAGTCATCGTCGGTGAACATCTCCATGTTGATCGTATCTTCCATACGACTCGTGTTCGACCTTTCGGTCTCTGTGTTCCGAGGCCATGTCTTCACATGCTTAGGCTCGTCAAGTTAACCCTAAGTGTTTTTGCATGTGTAAAACTTCTTACACCCGTTGTATGTGAACGAAAGGATCTATCACACCCGATTAACACGTGGTGCTTCGAAGCGACGAACTGTAGCAACGGTGCACAGTTAGGGGAGAACACTTCTTGAAATTGTTGTAAGGGATCATCTTATTTACTACCGTCGTTTTAAGTAAACAAGATGCAAAACATGATAAACATCACATGCAATCAAATAATAATAGTGACATGATATGGCCAATATCACATAGCTCCTTTGATCTCCATCTTGGGGCTCCATGATCATCCTTGTAGATCGTCATACTCATCGACATGTAAGTCGTGATTCCTTGTACAAGAACATGATCAATCTCATACATCACATATATCATTCATCACATCCTTTTGGCCATATCACTTCACATAGCATACCCTGCAAAAACAAGTTAGACGTCCTCTAATTGTTGTTTGCATGTTTTACGTGGCTGCTATGGGTTTCTAGCAAGAACGTTTCTTACCTACGCAATGACCACAACGTGATATGCCAATTGCTATTTACCCTTCATAAGGACCCTTTTCATCGAATCCGATCCGACTAAAGTAGGAGAGACAGATACCCGCTAGCCACCTTATGCAACTAGTGCATGTCAGTCGGTGGAACCTGTCTCACGTAAGAGTACGTGTAAGGTCGGTCCGGGCCGCTTCATCCCACGATGCCGCCGAATCAAGATAAGACTAGTAACGGCAAGTATATTGAACAAAATCAACGCCCACAACTACTTTGTGTTCTACTCGTGCAAGAGAACTACGCATAGACCTAGCTCATGATGCCACTATTGGGGAACGTTGCAGAAAACAAAAATTTTCCTACTCGTTTCACCAAGATCCATCTAGGAGTTCATCTAGCAACGAGTGATTAGATGCATCTACGTACCTTGTAGATCGCGAGCGGAAGCGTTCAAAGAACGGGGATGATGTAGTCGAACACGACGTGATTCAAATCACTGATGATCTTAGCACCGAACGGACGATGCCTCCGCGTTCAACACACGTACGGAACGGATGACGTCTCCTCCTTTCTTGATCCAGCAAGGGGGGAAGAGAGGTTGATGAAGATCCAGCAGCACGACGGCGTGGTGGTGGATGCAGGGCGTCACAGTAGCAGGGCTTCGCCTATACTACGAGAGAGAGACGTAACGGGGAGAGAGGAAGCACCAAAGGCTGAGGTATGAAATCCCTCCTCTCCCTCACTATATATAGGAGGGCCAAGGGGGGGTGGTGCGCAGCCTAGGAGATCCAATCTCCTAGGTGCGGCGGCCAGGGGAGGGTTTCCCTCCCCCCAAGGCACCTCGGGGTGCCTTCCACCACTTGGACTCCTCCGTGGTGGAAACCCTAGGCGCATGGGCCTAGTAGGGCTGGTGCCCTTGGCCCATGAAGGCCAAGGCGCACCCCCTACAGCCCATGTGGCCCCCCCGGGACAGGTGGCCCCACCCGGTGGGCCCCCGGGACCCCTCCGGTGGTCCCGGTACAATACCGATAACCCCGAAACTTGTCCCGATGGCCGAAACAGCACTTCCTATATATAATTCTTTACCTTCGGACCATTCCGGAACTCCTCGTGACGTCCGGGATCTCATCCGGGACTCCGAACAACATTCGGATTACTGCATATACATATCTTCATAACCCTAGCGTCACCGAACCTTAAGTGTGTAGACCCTACGGGTTCGGGAGACAAGCAGACATGACCGAGACGACTCTCCGGTCAATAACCAACAGCGGGATCTGGATACCCATGATGGCTCCCACATGCTCCACGATAATCTCATCGGATGAACCACGATGTCGAGGATTAATCAACCCCGTATACAATTCCCTTTGTCAATCGGTATGTTACTTGCCCGAGACTCGATCGTCGGTATCCCAATACCTTGTTCAATCTCGTTACCGGCAAGTCACTTTAATCGTACCGTAATGCATGATCCCGTGATCAACCACTTGGTCACCTTGAGCTCATAACGATGATGCATTACCGAGTGGGCCCAGTGATACCTCTCCGTTATCCAGAGTGACAAATCCCAGTCTCGATCCGTGTCAACCCAACAGACACTTTCGGAGATACCTGTAATGCACCTTTATAGTCACCCAGTTACGTTGTGACGTTTGATACACCCAAAGCACTCCTACGGTATCCGGGAGTTACACGATCTCATGGTCAAAGGAAAAGATACTTGACATTGGAAAAGCTCTAGCAAACGAACTACACGATCTTTGTGCTATGCTTAGGATTGGGTCTTGTCCATCACATCATTCTCCTAATGATGTGATCCCGTTATCAATGACATCCAATGTCCATAGCCAGGAAACCATGACTATCTGTTGATCAACGAGCTAGTCAACTAGAGGCTTACTAGGGACATATTATGGTCTATGTATTCACACGTGTATTACGATTTCCGGATAATACAGTTATAGCATGAATAAAGACAATTATCATGAACAAAGAAATATAATAATAATGCTTTTATTATTGCCTCTAGGGCATATTTCCAACAGTACACCCCGGATGTAACTTTCCCGATTTGTACTCCAACTCTTGCCGTTTCCGGCGTTAAGTTATATTTATTTTTCTCGGGTTCGGGTCTTTGTCTCCGTGTGTTGTTTCATTGTCATGCATCTCATATCATGTCATCATGTCCATTGCATTCGCATACGTGTTCAACTCATGCATTCGAGCTTTTTCCCCGTTGTCCGTTTTGCATTCCGGCGCTTCGTTCTCCTCCGGTGGTCATTTCTAGCTTTCTTTCGTGTGTGGGGACTAAACATTTCCAGATTGGACCGAGACTTGCCAAGCGGCCTTGGTTTACTACCGGTAGACCGCCTGTCAAATTTCGTACCATTTGGACTTCGTTTGATACTCCAACGGTTAACTGAGGGACCGAAAAGGCCTCGTGTGTGTTGCAGCCCAACACCCCTCCATTTTGGCCCAAAACCCACCAAACTCCGCTTCATGTCCTAGAGCGTTCGATCACGATCGCGTGGCCGAAAACCGCACCTCATTTGGACTCTCCTAGCTCCACTTATGCCTATAAATAGACCCCCCGTTTTTCGGATCTCCTCCCCCACGAAACCCTAAAAAATTCATCTCTCCACACGCCGGACACATCCGCCCGGCGCCGGACACGTCCGCCACGCCCCCTCGCCTATCCGCCGCCGCCACGTGGCAGCGTCGCCTACCACCGCCGCCGGGCCCGAAGGCCCATCTCCGGCCCCCGTGCGAGCCGCCACCGGGCCAGACCCGCGCGCCGCCGCCCCGCCTCTTCTCCTCCGACGCCGGCCGCCGCCCCGCCGTCGCTCGCCGCCGCCTCGCCCGGCTGCCTCCGCCGCCTCGCCGGCGAGCGCCGCCCGCGCCGCCTCAACCTCGACCGCCCCGCGCGCCACCGCGACGCCCCTCGCCGCCACCCGGCCGGCGCCGCCTCTCTGCCGCCCGGCCCCCTCTCCTCCGGCCTCCTCGCTGCTCCGGCGAGCTCCCTCCTACTCCGGCCACCGCGGCCATTGCCGGCCGTCGAACCTCGGGACGCGTGCCTGCTATAGTAAACATCTCAGATCTGAGATCTGAAAAACCCTAGGGTTGACTTTTTCCCCTCTCCCTCTAATTTTTGTGCGATCTTTGACCTGCTGTAACTTTGCATCCATAGCTCCGTTTTGGACGTATAGTATATCAAAATGTTCGCCTCGATGAGTACATCATTTCATTCCATTGCATCATTTTCGTTTGAGTTCATCTTGATGCCCGAAATGCTGTTAGAAGGAGGCTTCGTGAGTTAATTGTCAGATCTGCTAGTTCATCTTAGACTTTTGTCATTTTTGCCATGATTATTGTGTGCATGATATGCCTGTGAGTCCTTCTTATGTTTTGTTAAGGATTTTGTTATCTTTCCAGAGGTGCAACCCATGCATTTTTGTGATGTGTGTGGTGACTTGTGCAAGCTTGCAAAGTGAGGCACCCGGTAAATCTGTTTTCAAGGACATAGTAGTTTTCACTAAGTCTGGGATTATTTAGTTCATGATGCCATATGTTCATCTTGTTTCCGAGTGATCCGTGCCTCTTTTGAGGATGATCAGTAAAGGAGTTTTGTTAATCATGTTATGATCTATCCATCCATGTCTTTGATTTCAATTATGGAGCACCCTAGCTTGAGTCAATCGAGCTCTACTTTTGCTTCATGGTGAATCTGGGCAGATCGTTAACTCGTTTGCGATTTTGCCGATGCTATTGTAGTTGATCCGTGCATGCTATGCCATTGTTCTTGCCATGTCTAGCTATCATTTTGTGCCTTCTTAATGGATGTATGCTTTCCTTGCCATGACTTGCACCGTAGTGAGTGCATCGAGCTCGTTTAATGCCTTTGTGAGTTAAATTTCAGCATGTCCCAGTTTTCACTAAGTCTGAAAACTGATTATGTTTTTGCTATGTTCGTGTGCTTGTTAGTATATTTTGTGATCCCTTTTGGCTCAAGGTCACTAAGGGACTTTTGTTAAGCTTGTTGAGTAGCTCCATGCCATGTCTTTCTTTGTCATGTTCAGGTCCTGTAGCATGTTGTTTTGATGCTCCGAAGAGGGCTTCATGATCTGAAATTTCAGACAAGTGTTAATTTCACCAAGTCTGAGATCTGTTTTGCATTTGCGTTTTTGCCATGCTTGTTTGAACCTCATAATGGATGATTTGGCCGTGGCTCAGTGCTAGACTTTTGTTAAGCATATTGTGTGCATCCCTGTCATGTATTTTGTTGTCATGTTTGGTGGCTGTAGCATGTTCATTTCATTGCATTTAGATGCCTACTTGCTGTAAATCGCAGACCGGTGTCATTTTTGAATCGCTTGCCATTTCCAAACCGTAACTCCGATTCCGGCGTTCTCTATATCGTTTTCAAGCGATTTCATCTCATCTTTCCAGTGGCACCCTTGGAATTCCAAGTTGAGGCCAGGTTCATGCATTTCCTGTCATATCTTGCATTTTGCATCCCGCATCGCATCCCGCATAGCATATCATCTTTACATCGTGTTGATTGAGTTTGCACGTGGTTGATTGTATCCTTGTTGCTTGTTTGTCTTGTTTGGGTAGAGCCGGGAGTCGAGTTCGCTAACGAGGAGCCCGTTGAGAGTGCTTTTGAGGATCAAGTCAACTCTGACAACTATGCAGGCAAGATGATCACACCCTCGAAATCACTACTATCTTTGCTATGCTAGTTTGCTCGCTCTTTTGGTATGCCATTGCTACGATTCCTACCACTTGCTTGCAAGCCTCCCAAATTGCCATGTCAAACCTCTAACCCACCTTGTCCTAGCAAACCGTTGATTGGCTATGTTACCGCTTTGCTCAGCCCCCTCTTATAGCGTTGCTAGTTGCAGGTGAAGTTTGGAGGCCGTTCCTTGTTGCAACATCTTTTATTTACTTGTTGGGATATCATTATATTGCCATGTTATCTTAAAGCATCTATATACTTGGTAAAGGGTGGAAGGCTCGGCCTCTCGCCTAGTGTTTTGTTCCACTCTTGCCGCCCTAGTTTCCGTCATATCGGTGTTATGTTCCCGGATTTTTGCGTTCCTTACGCGGTTGGGTTATAATGGGAACCCCTTGATATTTCGCCTTGATTAAAGCTTTTCCAGTAATGCCCAACATTGGTCTTACCATTCGCCACCTAGCCTTTTCTTTCCTTTGGGTTCTGCAGACTCAAGGGTCATCTTATTTTAACCCCCCCGGGCCAGTGCTCCTCTGAGTGTTGGTCCAACCGAGCGATGTCCGGGGCTACCAGGGGCAACGCTGGGTTGGCCTACCCGACGTCTTGCTCATCTGGGTGTGCCCTGAGAAAGAGATATGTGCAGCTCCTATCGGGATTTGTCGGCACATTCGGGCGGTGTTGCTGGTCTTGTTTTAACCTGTCGAAGTGTCTTGAGTTACCGAGATACCGAGTCTGATCGGAACGTCTTGGGAGGAGGTCTATTCCTTCGTTGACCGTGAGAGCTTGTCATGGGCTAAGTTGGGACTCCCCTGTAGGGATTGAACTTTCGAAAGCCGTGCCCGCGGTTATGGGCAGATGGGAATTTGTTAATGACCGGTTGTAGACAACTTGAACCTTAATTAATTAAAATGAATCAACTGAGTGTGTTACCATGATGGCCTCTTCTCGGCAGAGTCCGGGAAGTGGACACGGTGTTGGAGTAATGTTTGCGCAGGTTGCTCTCTAGTTTCCCGCTCGTGCTTCGCCTCCTCTTTCTCGCTCTCTTTTGCGTATAAGTTAGCCACCACATATGCTAGTCGCTTGCTGCAGCTCCACATATATTTGCCTTTCCTTTCCTATAAGCTTGAATAGTCTTGATCGCGAGGGTGCGAGATTGCTGAGTCCTTGTGGCTCACAGATTACTATTCCACCAGATGCAGGGCCCGATGATTCCGTTCCAGGAGACGCGTATGAGCTCAAGTGGGAGTTCGACGAAGACTCTCAACGATACTATGTTTCCTTTCCCGATGATCAGTAGTGGTGCCCAGTTGGGGGTGATTGGGACCGTGTCGCATGTTGGGTTCTCTTTTATTTTGGCGCCGTAGTCGGGCCTTGAGTGTATGGATGATGTAATGTTATTTCTGTACTTGATTGATGTGGCGAGTGTAAGCCAACTATGTTCTCCCCTTTTATTATTTACATTACATGGGATGTTGTGAAGATTTCCTAACTTGCGACATATGCCTTCAATGCGATTATGTCTCTAAGTCGTGCCACGACACGTGGGAGCTATAGTTGCATCGAGGGTGTTACACCAGGTGCTGATGCAGGACCTGGGAACCTGGGCAATCTTGGGATTGGCTTCTGTAGCCGAGGCCTGTGCTCAACATGATAGTCGAACTGAGGACTGGCAGCAGGTGCGGGAACAGAAGCAGTGGGATCAGTGGCTTCGCTGACTTCTGGTGCTTTTGTTGGTGAGGGCTCCACATTAGCTTCAGCCATGACAGCGTCAGTGGCTTCAGTGGTGTTGGTGGTGGCAGCCTCAAGATTTTCAACCTCCACTTGACGAGCTGGAGGGTCGGTCACAGTCACGTTCTCCTCGAGAACCGCTTCTTGGTGGGACAGGGGAGTAGCAGCTTGTGGGACTTCTTCTTCATCGGCTGATGCAGCCGAAATGTCTTCAGCGGCTTCAGCTTCAGACGCAGAGACTGGAGGCCTGGGTCCTTTGCGAAGCCCGCGCAACACAGGCGACGCCTGTGTAGTTGGAGTTGGCTGGGCCGCAAAGTCTTCTTCCTCTTGTGGGCGATCAGCCCATGAAGCATCCTGAGCAATTGGCGTCAGAGGACGACCAATGCTGATGAGTTCGCTGTGCTCGAGCTGAGGAAGGACTGCACCATCTTCTACATGGTCATGGTGACCAATGTCGTCAGCAATGATGGGATCACCTGCTGGAAAGTCTTCAGCTTCATGAGCCTCTGTGAAAGCAGGCTCATGGATTGTCAGTTGGCGTTCAGCGTCAGGATGAACCATGGAAATGGGTTCAACAATCAAAGGCTCTGTGGGAGCAGCCCGTTCTTTCTTGGTCTTCCTCTTCTTCTTGGAGGGGGCAGTAGGAGAGGCTTCAGGATGTTTCCTCTTTCTGGCTTCAGCCTCAGCAGTCCTTGTCTTCTTCAGCTCTGAAGCGGTTGACCGGGCTTTTGGCTTCGAGCCAGTGATTCTAGTTGGGAAGACAATGGGATCTGCTTCCTGGCTTGGTGCGAGAGGTTCGGCCACAATGGGCTTCTTCTTCTGCTTAGCAGCCATCCTGGGATCAATGCCCGGACGCCCAAGGGCCTTGCGCTTCTCAGCTTCGTTGTAGCCTTGCACACACTTGTCAGCCAAGCTCTTCATACGCTCCCGAGAACCCTGAGCTTCTGCGCGTTTCTTGAGAAAGGCTTCTTTGAGCTCGTGCAGCATAATCTTGAAGTTTTTCACCTCTTGCACGCTGAGCTTGGCCATATGCTTCTTGAACTGAGCCTTTTCATAGTCAATCTTTTGCTTCAGTTCGACGATGCGCTGAGCGAGGGCTAGCTCTGAAGCAATGGCGCCATGGAAGGCGACACTGAGGCCAATGGGTAGTTGCAGATCTTCGAAGCTGATGTTTGGCGTGTCAAACCACTCATCAATGAAGTTGTGGATGATTGTTACATCAAAGAGAGGCAGATCATTGAAGATTTCTGCTTCTTCTTTGCTCTTGATGAGTTGCTCAAGAGCGTCATCTGCAAGATCTTCATCACTTGACAGATCAATGGCATCATTGCGCAGAATGGCAGTAGTTGTTAGCTCTTGGCCGGTGTGTGGCAGAGGCATCTTGACCTTCTGGGGCTTGGAGATGCGTGACAAATCTTCAGACTGCACACTGTCTTCAGGAGGTGCAGTTGCCAGTGGCTTCGCCCGTGAGATTTTTGGTGCAGAGGCCGGCTTTGAAGCTTTTGGCTGCTTCAGCTTCTTTGGCTTTGGCGCTGCAGGCGCTTCATCTGATTTAGCGTCATCTGCAGGCTCATTCACGGCTGTCCCTTGAAGCACGATGTGAGTACCTTCTGTTGGAAATATTCCCTAGAGGCAATAATAAATTGATTATTATTATATTTCCTTGTTCATGATAATCGTTTATTATCCATGCTAGAATTGTATTGATAGGAAACTCAGATACATGTGTGGATACATAGACAACACCATGTCCCTAGTAAGCCTCTAGTTGACTAGCTCGTTGATCAACAGATGGTTACGTTTTCCTGACCATGGACATTGGATGTCATTGATAACGGGATCACATCATTGGGAGAATGATGTGATGGACAAAGACCCAATCCTAAGCCTAGCACAAGATCATGTAGTTCGTATGCTAAAGCTTTTCTAATGTCAAGTATCATTTCCTTAGACCATGAGATTGTGCAACTCCCGGATACCGTAGGAGTGCTTTGGGTGTACCAAACGTCACAACGTAACTGGGTGACTATAAAGGTGCACTACGGGTATCTCCAAAAGTGTGTGTTGGGTTGGCACGAATCGAGACTGGGATTTGTCACTCCGTGTGACGGAGAGGTATCTCTGGGCCCACTCGGTAGGACATCATCATAATGTGCACAATGTGATCAAGGAGTTGATCACGGGATGATGTGTTACGGAACGAGTAAAGAGACTTGCCGGTAACGAGATTGAACAAGGTATCGGGATACCGACGATCGAATCTCGGGCAAGTATCGTACCGCTAGACAAAGGGAATTGTATACGGGATTGATTAAGTCCTTGACATCGTGGTTCATCCGATGATATCATCGTGGAACATGTGGGAGCCAACATGGGTATCCAGATCCCGCTGTTGGTTATTGACCGGAGAGTCATCTCGGTCATGTCTGCATGTCTCCCGAACCCGTAGGGTCTACACACTTAAGGTTCGGTGACGCTAGGGTTATAGAGATATTAGTATGCGGTAACCCGAATGTTGTTCGGAGTCCCGGATGAGATCCCGGACGTCACGAGGAGTTCCGGAATGGTCCGGAGGTAAAGAATTATATATAGGAAGTGCTATTTCGGTCATCGGGACAAGTTTCGGGGTCACCGGTATTGTACCGGGACCACCGGAAGGGTCCCGGGGGTCCACCGGGTGGGGCCACCTGCCCCGGGGGGCCACATGGGCTGTAGGGGGTGCGCCTTGGCCTATATGGGCCAAGGGCACCAGCCCCAAGAGGCCCATGCACCAAGAGAAGAGGGAAAGGAAGAGTCCTAAAGGGGGAAGGCACCTCCGAGGTGCCTTGGGGAGGAGGGACTCCTCCCTTGGCCGCACCCTTCCTTGGAGGAAGGGCCAAGGCTGCGCCCCCCCTCTCCCTTGGCCCTATATATAGTGGGGGAAAGGGAGGGCAGCCTCAACCTAAGCCCTGGCGCCTCCCTCCCCCTCCCATGACACATCTCCCTCCTCCCGCAGCGCTTGGCGAAGCCCTGTTGGAATCCCGCTACTTCCACCACCACGCCGTCGTGCTGCTAGATCTCCATCAACCTCTCCTTCCCCCTTGCTGGATCAAGAAGTAGGAGACGTCGCTGCTCCGTACGTGTGTTGAACGCGGAGGTGCCGTCCGTTCGGCGCTAGGATCATCGGTGATTTGGATCACGACGAGTACGACTCCATCAACCCCGTTCTCTTGAACGCTTCCGCGCGCGATCTACAAGGGTATGTAGATCCACTCCTCCCTCGTTGCTAGATGACTCCATAGATCTTGGTGACACGTAGGAAAATTTTGAATTTCTGCTACGTTCCCCAACAATGGCATCATGAGCTAGGTCTATGCATAGTTTCTATGCACGAGTAGAACACAAAGTAGTTGTGGGCGTTGATTTTGTTCAATATGCTTACCGTTACTAGTCCAACCTTGATTCGGTGGCATTGTGGGATGAAGCGGCCCGGACCGACCTTACACGTACTCTTACGTGAGACTAGTTCCACCGACTGACATGCACTAGTTGCATAAAGGTGGCTAGCGGGTGTCTGTCTCTCCCACTTCAGTCGGATCGGATTCGATGAAAAGGGTCCTTATGAAGGGTAAATAGCAATTGGCATATCACGTTGTGGTTTTTGCGTAGGTAAGAAACGTTCTTGCTAGAAACCAATAGCAGCCACGTAAAACATGCAAACAACAATTAGAGGACGTCTAACTTGTTTTTGCAGGGTATGCTATGTGATGTGATATGGCCAAAAGAATGTGATGAATGATATATGTGATGTATGAGATTGATCATGTTCTTGTAATAGGAATCACTACTTGCATGTCGATGAGTATGACAACCGGCAGGAGCCATAGGAGTTGTCTTAATTTATTTATGACCTGCGTGTCAACATAAACGTCATGTAATTACTTTACTTTATTGCTAACCGTTAGCTGTAGTAGTAGAAGTAATAGTTGGCGAGGCAACTTCAAGAAGACACGATGATGGAGATCATGGTGTCATGCCGGTGACGATAATGATCATGGAGCCCCGAAGATGGAGATCAAAAGGAGCAATATGATATTGGCCATATCATGTCACTATTTGATTGCATGTGATGTTTATCATGTTTATACATCTTATTTGCTTAGAACGACGGTAGTAAATAAGATGATCCCTCATTAAAATTTCAAGAAACTGTTCCCCCTAACTGTGCACCATTGCGAAAGTTCGTCGTTTCGAAGCACCACGTGATGATCGGGTGTGATAGATTCTTACGTTCACATACAACGGGTGTAAGACAGATTTACACACGCGAAACACTTAGGTTGACTTGACGAGCCTAGCATGTACAGACATGGCCTCGGAACACAAGAGACCGAAAGGTCGAGCATGAGTCGTATAGAAGATACGATCAACATGAAGATGTTCATCGATGTTGACTAGTCCGTCTCACGTGATGATCGGACACGGCCTAGTTGACTCGGATCATGTAATCACTTAGATGACTAGAGGGATGTCTATCTGAGTGGGAGTTCATAAGATGAACTTAATTATCCTGAACATAGTCAAAAGGTCTTCGCAAATTATGTCGTAGCTCGCGCTTCAGTTCTACTGTTTAGTTATGTTCCTAGAGAAAATTTAGTTGAAAGTTGATAGTAGCAATTATGCGGACTAGGTCCGTAAACTGAGGATTGTCCTCATTGCTTCATAGAAGACTTATGTCCTTAATGCACCGCTCAGTGTGCTGAACCTCGAACGTCGTCTGTGGATGTTGCGAACATCTGACATACACATTTTGATAACTACGTGATAGTTCAGTTAAACGGTTTAGAGTTGAGGCACCGAAGACGTTTTAAAACGTCGCGAAACATATGAGATGTTTCGAGGGCTGAAATTGGGATTTCAGGCTCGTGCCCACGTCAAGAGGTATGAGACCTTCGACGATTTTCTTAGCCTGCAAACTAAGGGAGAAAAGCTCAATTGTTGAACTTGTGCTCAGATTGTCTGAGTACAACAATCGCTTGAATCGAGTGGGAGTTGATCTTCTAGATGAAATGGTGATGGTTCTCCGAAGTCATTACCACCAAGCTGCTTGAGCTTCGTGATGAACTATAATATATCAGGGACATATATGATGATCCTTGAGATATTCGCGATGTTTGACACCACAAAAGTAGAGATCAAGAAGGAGCATTAATTGTTGATGGTTGGTGAAACCACTAGTTTCAAGAAGGGCAAGGGCAAAAAGGGATGCTTCATGAAACGGCAAATCAGCTGCTGCTCTAGTGAAGAAACCCAAGGTTGAACCCAAACCCGAGACTAAGTGCTTCTGTAATAAGGGGAACAGCCACTGGAGCAGAATTACCCTAGATACTTGGTAGATAAGAAGGCTGGCAAGGTCGATAGAAGTATATTGGATGTATTATGTTAATGTGTACTTTACTAGTACTCCTAGTAGCACCAGGGTATTAGATACCGGTTCGGTTGCTAAGTGTTAGTAACTCGAAATAAAAGCTACGGTATAAACGGAGGCTAGCTAAAGGTGAGCTGACGATATGTGTTGGAAGTGTTTCCAATGTTGATATGATCAAGCATCGCACGCTCCCTCTACCATCGAGATTGGTGTTTGCGTTGAGCATAGACATGATTGGATTATGTCTATCGCAATACGGTTATTCATTTAAGGAGAATAACGGTTACTCTATTTATTTGAATAATACCTTCAATGGTCTTGCACCTAAAATGAATGGTTCATTGAATCTCGATCATAGTGATACACATGTTCATGCCAAAAGATATAAGATAGTAATGATAGTACCACCTACTTGTGGCACTGCCACTTAAGTCATATCGGTATAAAACGCATGAAGAGGCTCCATGTTGATGGATCTTTGGAATCACTCATTTTTGAAAAGTTTGAGACATGCGAACCATGTCTATTGGTGTATGTGCATGAAGAAACTCCATGCAAATGGACCGTTTGGACTCACTTGATTTTGAATCACTTGAGACATGCAAATTATACCACATGGGCAAGATGACTGAAAGCCTCGTTTTCAGTAAAATGGAACTAGAAAGCAACTTGTTGGAAGAAATACATTTTGATGTGTGCAGTCCAATGAGTGCTGAGGCGTGTAGTGGATATCGTTATGTTCTTACTTCACAGATGATTTGAGTAGATGTTGAGTACATTTACTTGATAAATCACGAGTCTGAATTATTGAAAGGTTCAAGTAATTTCAGGGTGAAGTTGAAAGATCGTCGTGACAAGAGGATAAAATATCTATGATATGATCATAGAGATGAATATCTGAATTATGAGTTTGGCACAGAATTAAGACATTGTGGAAATTGTTTCACAACCGATACAGCCTGGAACACCATAGGGTGATGGTGTGTCTGAACATCATAACTGCACCCTATTGGGTATGATGCATACCATGATGTCTCTTTACCACGATAGTTTATGGGTTAGGCATTAGAGACAACCACATTCACTTTAAATAGGGCACCACGTAATTCCGATGAGATGACTCCGTATGAACTATGGTTTAGAGAAACCTAAGCTGTCATTTCTTAAAAGTTTGGGGCTGCGACGCTTATGTGAAAAAGTTTCAGGCTGATAAGCTCGAACCCAAAGCGGATAAATGCATCTTCATAGGACACCCAAAACAGTTGGGTATACCTCCTGTCTCAGATCCGAAAGCAATAAGGGATTGTTTCTAGAATCGGGTCCTTTCTCGAGGAAAAGTTTCTCTCGAAAGAATTGAGTGGGAGGATGGTGGAGACTTGATGAGGTTATTGAACCGTCTCTTCAACTAGTGTGTGACAGGGCACAGGAAGTTGTTCCTGTGGCACCTACACCAATTGAAGTGGAAGCTTATGATAGTGATCATGAAACTTCAGATCAAGTCACTACCAAACCTCGTGGGATGACAAGGATGCGTACTGCTTCAGAGTGGTATGTAATCCTGTCTTGGAAGTCATGTTGCTAGACAACAATGAACCTACGAGCTATGGAGAAGCGATGGTGGGCCCGGATTCCGATAAATGGCTTGAGGCCATAAAATCCGAGAGAGGATCCATGTATGGAAACAAAGTGTAGACTTTGACAGAACAACTCGATGGTCGTGAGGCTGTTGAGTACAGATGGATTTTAAAAGGAAGACGGACAATGATGGTAAATGTCACCATTAAGAAAGCTCGACTTATCGTTAAGATGTTTTCCGACAAGTTCAAGGAGTTGACTACGATGAGACTTTCTCACTCGTAGCAATGCTAAGAGTCTGTTGGTATTATATTAGCGATTACTGCACTATTTAAGAAATCTTGCAAATAGGATGTCAAAACATTGTTTCCTCGATGATTTTCTTGAGGAAAGGTTGTATGTGATACAACCGGAAGGTTTTGTCAATCCTGAAAGATGCTAATAAGTATGCAAAGCTCCAGCAATCCTTCTAAGGACTGGAGTAAGCATCTCGGAGTTGGAATGTACGCTTTGATGAGATGATCAAAGATTTTGGGTTTATACAAAGTTTATGAGAAACTTGTATTTCCAAAGAAGTGAGTGGGAGCACTATAGAATTTCTGATGAGTATATGTTGTTGACATATTGTGGATCAGAAATGATGTAGAATTTCTGGAAAGCATATAGGGTTATTTGGAAAGAGTTTTTCAATGGAAAGCCTGGATTAAGCTACTTGAACATTGGGCATCAAGATCTACAAGGATAGATCAAAACGCTTAATGGTACTTACAAATGAGCACATACCTTGACATGATCCTGAAGGTGTTCAAGATGGATCAGTCAAAGAAGGAGTTCTTCCCTGAGTTGTAAGGTATGAAGTTAAGACTTAAAGCTCGACCACGGCAGAAGAAAGAGGAAGGACGAAGGTCGTCCCCTATGCTTTTGTCATAGGCTCTATACAGTATGCCATGCTAAGTACCACACCTGATGTGTGCCTTGCCACATGTCTGGCAAGAGGGTACAAAGGTAATCTAGGAGTAGATCACCAGATAGCGGTCTAAATTATCCTTAGAGGAATAAGGATATGTTTCTCGGTTATGGAGGTGATAAAGAGTTCGACGTAAAGAGTTACGTCGATGCAAGCTTAACACCTATCCGGATAGCTCTGAGTAGAGATACCGGATATGTATAATGGAGCAACAATTTAGAATAGCTCAAGTAGAACAGTTATTTGAAATGGCTCCAAATATAGCGTAGTAGCTGCATCTACATGATGACATAGAGATTTGCGAAGTACATACGGATCTGAAAGATTCAGACCCGTTGACTATAACATCTCTCACAAGCATAACATGATCAAACCCAGAACTCATCGAGTGTTAATCACATGGTAATGTGAACTAGATTATTGACTCTAGTAAACTCTTTGGGTGTTAGTCACATGGGGATGTGACCTTGAGTGTTAATCACATATCGATGTGAACTAGATTATTGACTCTAGTGCAAGTGGGAGACTGTTGGAAATATGCCCTAGAGGCAATAATAAATTGATTATTATTAATTTCCTTGTTCATGATAATCGTTTATTATCCATGCTAGAATTGTATTGATAGGAAACTCAGATACATGTGTGGATACATAGACAACACCATGTCCCTAGTAAGCCTCTAGTTGACTAGCTCGTTGATCAATAGATGGTTACGATTTCCTGACCATGGACATTGGATGTCGTTGATAACGGGATCACATCATTGGGAGAATGATGTGATGGACAAAGACCCAATCCTAATCCTAGCACAAGATCATGTAGTTTGTATGCTAAAGCTTTTCTAATGTCAAGTATCATTTCCTTAGACCATGAGATTGTGCAACTCCCGGATACCGTAGGAGTGCTTTGGGTGTACCAAACGTCACAACGTAACTGGGTGACTATAAAGGTGCACTACGGGTATCTCCGAAAGTGTCTGTTGGGTTGGCACGAATCGAGACTGGGATTTGTCACTCCGTGTGACGGAGAGGTATCTCTGGGCCCACTCGGTAGGACATCATCATAATGTGCACAATGTGATCAAGGAGTTGATCACGGGATGATGTGTTATGGAACGAGTAAAGAGACTTGCCGGTAACGAGATTGAACAAGGTATCGGGATACCGACGATCGAATCTCGGGCAAGTATCGTACCGCTAGACAAAGGGAATTGTATACGGGATTGATTAAGTCCTTGACATCGTGGTTCATCCGATGAGATCATCGTGGAACATGTGGGAGCCAACATGGGTATCCAGATCCCGCTGTTGGTTATTGACCGGAGAGTCATCTCGGTCATGTCTGCATGTCTCCCAAACCCGTAGGGTCTACACACTTAAGGTTCGGTGACGCTAGGGTTATAGAGATATTAGTATGCGGTAACCCGAATGTTGTTCGGAGTCCCGGATGAGATCCCGGACGTCACGAGGAGTTCTGGAATGGTCTGGAGGTAAAGAATTATATATAGGAAGTGCTATTTCGGTCATCGGGACAAGTTTCGGGGTCACCGGTATTGTACCGGGACCACCGGAAGGGTCCCGGGGGTCCACCGGGTGGGGCCACCTGCCTCGGGGGGGCACATGGGCTGTAGGGGGTGCGCCTTGGCCTATATGGGCCAAGGGCACCAGCCCCAAGAGGCCCATGCGCCAAGAGAAGAGGGAAAGGAAGAGTCCTAAAGGGGGAAGGCACCTCCGAGGTGCCTTGGGGAGGAGGGACTCCTCCCTTGGCCGCATCCTTCCTTGGAGGAAGGGACAAGGCTGCGCCCCCCCTCTCCCTTGGCCCTATATATAGTGGGGGAAAGGGAGGGCAGCCTCAACCTAAGCCCTGGCGCCTCCCTCTCCCTCCCATGACACATCTCCCTCCTCCCGCAGCGCTTGGCGAAGCCCTGTTGGAATCCCGCTACTTCCACCACCACGCCGTCGTGCTGCTGGATCTCCATCAACCTCTCCTTCCCCCTTGATGGATCAAGAAGGAGGAGACGTCGCTGCTCCGTACGTGTGTTGAACGCGGAGGTGCCGTCCGTTCGGCGCTAGGATCATCGGTGATTTGGATCACGACGAGTACGACTCCATCAACCCTGTTCTCTTGAACGCTTCCGCGCGCGATCTACAAGGGTATGTAGATCCACTCCTCCCTCGTTGCTAGATGACTCCATAGATTGATCTTGGTGACACGTAGGAAAATTTTGAATTTCTGCTACGTTCCCCAACACCGGGAGGTTACCGGAACCCCCCGGGAGGATATGGGCCTTAGTGGGCTTTAGTGGAAGAGAGGAGAGGTGGCCAGGGCTGGGCCGCGCGCCCCTCCCCCCTAGTCCGAATAGGACAAGGAGAGGGGGGCGGCGCCCCCCTTCCTTCTCTCTCTCCTCTTTCCCACTTCTCCTTCTCCAACTAGGAAAGAAGGGAGTCCTACTCTCGGTGGGAGTAGGACTCCCCCTTGGCGCGCCCTCCTTGGCCGGCCGCCCCCTTCCCTTGGCTCCTTTATATACGGGGGCAGGGGGGCACCCTAGAACACACAAGTTGATCTTCGTGATCGTTCCTTAGCCGTGTGCGGTGCCCCCTCCACCATATTCCACCTTGGTCATATTGTAGCGGTGCTTAGGCGAAGCCCTGCGACGGTTGAACATCAAGATCGTCACCACGCTGTCGTGCTGACGGAACTCCTCCCCGAAGCTTTACTGGATCGGAGCCCGGGGAGCGTCACCGAGCTGAACGTGTGCCAAGAACTCGGAGGTGCCGGAGTAACGGTGCTTGGATCGGTTGGATCGGGAAGACGTACGACTACTTCCTCTACGTTGCGTCAACACTTCCGCTTCGGTCTACAAGGGTACGTAGACAACACTCTCCCCTCTCGTTGCTATGCATCACCATGATCTTGCATGTGCGTAGGAATTTTTTTGAAATTACTACGTTCCCCAACAGTGGTATCAGAGCCAAGTTTTATGGTTTGATGTTATATGCACGAGTAGAACACAAGTGAGTTGTGGGCGATATAAGTCATACTGCTTACCAGCATGTCATACTTTGGTTCGGCGGTATTGTTGGATGAAGCGGCCCGGACCGACATTACGCGTACGCTTAAGCGAGACTGGTTCTACCGTCGTGCTTTGCACACAGGTGGCTGGCGGGTGTCAGTTTCTCCCACTTTAGTTGAACCGAGTGTGGCTATGCTCGGTCCTTGCGAAGGTTAAAACAGCACCAACTTGACAAACTATCGTTGTGGTTTTGATGCATAGGTAAGATTGGTTCTTGCTTAAGCCCATAGCAGCCACGTAAAACTTGCAACAAACAAAGTAGAGGACGTCTAACTTGTTTTTGCAGGGCATGTTGTGATGTGATATGGTCAGGGCATGATGCTAAATTTTATTGTATGAGATGATCATGTTTTGTAACCAAGTTATCGGCAACTGGCAGGAGCCATATGGTTGTCGCTTTATTGTATGCAATGCAATCGCCCTGTAACGCTTTACTTTATCACTAAGCGGTAGCGATAGTCGTAGAAGCATAAGATTGGCGAGACGACAACGATGCTACGATGGAGATCAAGGTGTCGCGCCGGTGACGATTGTGATCATGACGGTGCTTCGGAGATGGAGATCACAAGCACAAGATGATGATGGCCATATCATATCACTTATATTGATTGCATGTGATGTTTATCTTTTATGCATCTTATCTTGCTTTGATTGACGGTAGCATTATAAGATGATCTCTCACTAAATTTCAAGATAAAAAGTGTTCTCCCTGAGTATGCACCATTGCCAAAGTTCGTCGTGCCCAGACACCACGTGATGATCGGGTGTGATAAGCTCTACGTCCATCTACAACGGGTGCAAGCCAGTTTTGCACACGCAGAATACTCAGGTTAAACTTGACGAGCCTAGCATATGCAAATATGGCCTCGGAACACTGAGACCGAAAGGTCGAGCGTGAATCATATAGTAGATATGATCAACATAGCGATGTTCACCAATGAAACTACTCCATCTCACGTGATGATCGGACATGGTTTAGTTGATTTGGATCACGTAATCACTTAGAGGATTAGAGGGATGTCTATCTAAGTGGGAGTTCTTTAAAATATGAGTAATTGAACCTAAATTTATCATGAACTTAGTCCTGGTAGTATTAGCATATCTATGTTGTAGATCAATAGCTCGCGTTGTTGCTTCCCTTTATTTTTGATATGTTCCTAGAGAAAATTGTGTTGAAAGATGTTAGTAGCAATGATGCGGATTGGATCCGTGATCTGAGGTTTATCCTCATTGCTGCACAGAAGAATTATGTCCTTGATGCACCGCTAGGTGACAGACCTATTGCAGGAGCAGATGCAGACGTTATGAACGTTTGGCTAGCTAAATATGATGACTACTTGATAGTTTAGTGCACCATGCTTAACGGCTTAGAATCGGGACTTCAAAGACGTTTTGAACGTCATGGACCATATGAGATGTTCCAGGAGTTGAAGTTAATATTTCAAGCAAATACCTGAGTTGAGAGATATGAAGTCTCCAACAAGTTCTATAGCTAAAAGATGGAGAAGAATCGCTCAACTAGTGAGCATGTGCTCAGATTGTCTGGGTACTACAATCGCTTGAATCAAGTGGGAGTTAATCTTCCAGATAAGATAGTGATTGACAGAATTCTCTAGTCACCATCACCAAGTTAGTAGAACTTCGTGATGAACTATAATATGCAAGGGATAACAGAAACGATTCCCAAGCTTTTCGTGATGCTGAAATTGACGAAGGTAGAAATCAAGAAAAACATCAAGTGTTGATGGTTGACGAAACCACTAGTTTCAAGAAAAGAGCAAAGGGAAGAAGGGGAACTTCAAGAAGAACGGCAAGCAAGTTGCTGCTCAAGTGAAGAAGCCCAAGTCTGGTTCTAAGCCTGAGACTAAGTGCTTCTACTGCAAAGGGACTGGTCACTGGAAGCGGAACTACCCCAAGTGATTGGCGGATAAGAAGGATGGCAAAGTGAGCAAAGGTATATTTGATATACATGTTATTGATGTGTGCTTTACTAGTGTTTATAGCAACCCCTCAGTATTTGATACTAGTTCAGTTGCTAAGATTAGTAACTCGAAACGGGAGTTGCAAAATAAACAGAGACTAGTTAAGGGTGAAGTGACGATGTGTGTTGGAAGTGGTTCCAAGATTGATATGATCATCATCACACACTCCCTATACTTTCGGGATTAGTGTTGAACCTGAATAAGTGTTATTTAGTGTTTGCGTTGAGCATGAATATGATTTGATCATGTTTATGGTAATATGGTTATTCATTTAAGTAAGAGAATAAATTGTTGTTCTGTTTACATGAATAAAACCTTATATGGTTACACACCCAATGAAAATAGTTCGTTGGATCTCGATCGTAGTGATACACATATTCATAATATTGAAACCAAAAGATACAAAGTTAATAATGATAGTGCAACTTATTTGTGGCACTGCCGTTTAGGTCATATTGGTGTAAAGCGCATGAAGAAAATCCATGCTGATGGGTTTTTGGAATCACTTGATTATGAATCAGTTGATGCTTGCGAACCATGCCTCATGGGCAAGATGACTAAGACTCCGTTCTCCGGAACAATGGAGCGAGCAACAGATTTGTTGGAAATCATACATATTGATGTATGTGGTCCGATGAATATTGAGGCTCGTGGCAGGTATCATTATTTTCTGATCTTCACAGATGATTTGAGCAGATATGAGTATATCTACTTGACGAAACACAAGTCTGAAACATTTGAAAAGTTCGAAGAATTTCAGAGTGAAGTGGAGAATCATCATAAAAAAAATAGAAGTTTCTATGATATGATCGCAGAAGGAAAATATTTGAGTTACAAGTTTGGCCTTCAGTTAAAACAATGTGAACTAGTTTCACTACTCACGCCACCTGGAACACCACAGTGTAATGGTGTGTCTGAACGTCGTAACCGTACTTTATTAGATATGGTGCGATCTATGATGTCTCTTATTGATTTACCACTATCGTTTTGGGGTTATGCATTAGAGACAACTACATTCACGTTAAATAGGGCACCATCTAAATCCGTTGAGACGACGCCGTATGAACTATGGTTTGGCAAGAAACCTAAGCTGTCGTTTCTTAAAGTTTGGGACTGCGATGCTTATGTGAAAAAGTTTCAACATGATAAGCTCGAACCCAAATCGGAGAAGTAAATCTTCATAGGTTACCCAAAAGAAAATGTTGGGTACACCTTCTATCACAGATCCGAAGGCAAGTTATTCATTGCTGAGAATGGATCCTTTCTAGAGAAGGAGTTTCTCACGAAAGAAGTGAGTGGGCGGAAAGTAGAAAACTTGATAAGGTAATTGTACCTTCTCCCTTATTGGAAAGTAGTTCATCACAGAAATATGTTCTTGTGACTACTACACCAATTAGTGAGGAAGCTAATGATGATAATCATGTAACTTCAGATCAAGTTACTACCGAATCTCGTAGGTAAACCAAGAGTGAGATCCGCACAAGAGTGGTACGGTAATCCTGTTCTGGAAGTCATGTTACTAGACCATGACGAACCTACGAACTATGAGGAAGCGATGATGAGCCCAGATTCCGCGAAATGGTTTGAGACCATGAAATCTGAGATATGATCCATGTATGAGAACAAAGTATGGACTTTGATGGATTTGCCCGTTGATCGGCAATCCATAGAAAATAAATGGATCTTCAGAGGAAGACGGACGCTGATAGTAGTGTTACTATCTACAAAGCTAGAATTGTCGAAAAAGGTTTTCGACAAGTTCAAGGTGTTGACTACGATGAGAGTTTCTCACTCGTACCTATGCTTAAGTCTGTCCGAATCATGTTAGCAATTGCCACATTTTATGAAATCTGGCAAATGGATAAACAAAACTTCATTCCTTAATGGATTTATTAAATAATAGTTGTATACGATGCAACTAGAAGGTTTTGTCAATCCTAAAGGTGTTAACTAAATATACAAGCTCCATCGATCCATCTATGGACTGGTGCAAGCATCTCGGAGTTGGAATATACTCTTTGATAAGTTGATCAAAGCATATAGTTTTATACAGACTTGCGGTGAAGCCTATATTTACAAGAAAGTGAGTGGGAGCACTACAACATTTCTGATAAGTATATGTATGACATATTGTTGATCGGAGATGATGTAGAATTATTCTGCAAAGCATAAAGGAATGTTTGAAAAGAGTTTTTTCAAAGAAAGACCTCGGTGAAGCTGCTTACATATTGAGCATCAAGATCTATAGAGATAGATCAAGACGCTTGATAAGTTTTTCAATGAGTACATACCTTGACAAGATTTTGAAGTAGTTCAAAATGGAACAGTCAAAGAAGGAGTTCTTGCCTGTGTTGCAAGGTGTGAAGTTGAGTAAGACTCAAAACCCGACCACGGCAGAATATAGAGAGAGAATGAAAGTCATTCCCTATGCCTCAGCCATAGGTTCTATAAAGTATGCCATGCTGTGTACCAGACCTATTGTATACCCTGCCCTGAGTTTGGCAAGGGAGTACAATAGTGATCTAGGAGTAGATCACTGGACATTGGTCAAAATTATCCTTAGTGGAATAAGGATATGTTTCTCGATTATGGACATGAAAAAAAGGTTCGTCGTAAAGGGTTACGTCGATGCAAGTTTTGACACTGATCCAGATGACTCTAAGTCTTAATCTGGATACATATTGAAAGTGGGAGCAATTAGCCAGAGTAGCTCCGTGCAGAGCATTGTTGACATAGAAATTTGCAAAATACATATGGATCTGAATGTGGCAGACCCGTTGACTAAACTTCTCTCACAAGCAAAACATGATCACACCTTAGTACTCTTTGGGTGTTAATCACATAGCGATGTGAACTAAATTATTGACTCTAGTAAACCCTTTTGAGTGTTAATCACATGATGATGTGAACTATTGGTGTTAAATCACATAGCAATGTGAACTAGATTATTGACTCTAGTGCAAGTGGGAGACTGAAGGAAATATGCCCTAGAGGCAATAATAAAGTTATTATTTATTTCCTTATTTCATGATAAATGTTTATTATTCATGATAGAATTGTATTAACCGGAAACATAATACATGTGTGAATACATAGACAAACAAAGTGTCACTAGTATGCCTCTACTTGACTAGCTCGTTAATCGAAGATGGTTATGTTTCCTAACCATAGACATGTGTTGTCATTTGATTAACGGGATCACATCATTAGGAGAATGATGTGATTGACATGACCCATTCCATTAGCTTAGCACCCGATCGTTTAGTATGTTGCTATTGCTTTCTTCATGACTTATACATGTTCCTATGACTATGAGATTATGCAACTCCCGTTTGCCGGAGGAACACTTTGTGTGCTACCAAACGTCACATGTAACTGGGTGATTATAAAGGAGCTCTACAGGTGTCTCCAAAGGTACATGTTGGGTTGGCGTATTTCGAGATTAGGATTTGTCACTCCGATTGTCGGACATGTATCTCTGGGCCCTCTCGGTAATGCACATCACATAAGCCTTGCAAGCATTGCAACTAATGAGTTAGTTGCGAGATGATGTATTACGAAACGAGTAAAGAGACTTGCCGGTAACGAGATTGAACTAGGTATTAAGATACCGACGATCGAATCTCGGGCAAGTAACATACCGATGACAAAGGGAACAACGTATGTTGTTATGCGGTCTGACCGATAAAGATCTTCGTAGAATATGTAGGAACCAATATGAGCATCCAGGTTCCGCTATTGGTTATTGACCGGAGACGTGTCTCGGTCATGTCTACATTGTTCTCGAACCGTAGGGTCCGCACGCTTAATGTTACGATGACAGTTTCATTATGAGTTTATGTATTTTGATGTACCGAAGGTTGTTCGGAGTCCCGGATGTGATCATGGACATGACGAGGAGTCTCGAAATGGTCGAGACATAAAGATCGATATATTGGAAGCCTATATTTGGATATCGGAATCGTTCCGGGTGAAATCGGGATTTTACCGGAGTACCGGGGGGTTACCGGAACCCCCCCGGGGGGCGGGTTATTAGGCCTACATGGGCCCTAAGGGAGAAGAGGAAAGGAGACAAGAGGTGGCCGCGCGCCCCTCCCCTCCCTAGTCCGAATAGGACAAGGAGAGGGGGGCGGCGCCCCCCCTTTCCTTTCCCTCTTCATCCTCTTTCCCACTTCTCCTTCTCCAACTAGGAAAGAAGGGAGTCCTACTCTCGGTGGGAGTAGGACTCCCCCTTGGCGCGCCCTCCTTGGCCGGCCGCCCCCTTCCCTTGGCTCCTTTATATACGGGGGCAGGGGGGCACCCTAGAACACACAAGTTGATCTTCGTGATCGTTCCTTAGCCGGGGGGGGGGCCCCCCCCCCCCCCACCATATTCCACCTTGGTCATATTGTAGCGGTGCTTAGGCGAAGTCCTGCGACGGTTGAACATCAAGATCGTCACCACGCCGTCGTGCTGACGGAACTCCTCCCCGAAGCTTTGCTGGATCGGAGCCCGGGGAGCGTCACCGAGCTGAACGTGTGCCAAGAACTCGGAGGTGCCGGAGTAACGGTGCTTGGATCGGTTGGATCGGGAAGACGTACGACTACTTCCTCTACGTTGCGTCAACACTTCCGCTTCGGTCTACAAGGGTACGTAGACAACACTCTCCCCTCTCGTTGCTATGCATCACCATGATCTTGCGTGTGCGTAGGAATTTTTTTGAAATTACTACGTTCCCCAACAGTAAGACCATTCGGGCATTTGATCTTGCGCCCTACAAGATGTTTAAGGTCCCCAGCAATAGCGTCAGACGATTTTGGTTTTTTGCTGGAGACCTTTCCCTGCAAAAGAGAGTTAAGCTTTCTTAGCCAGCCACATCTTCAAGGGTGGCTTAGAAGCAATAAGTCTAAGTGCAGCGTCTGAGAACTTTGGCTTTGGAGCCCTAGCAAAAAGTCTTGCAGGCGGACAATAGTACTCATAAGAATAAGCAGAATAGTTCTTGGTCTTATGAACATGGCGGTTTGATGAACCACGCTCATATTCATAGGCCTGAGTATGGTTTCCCTGCAAAACATTTGCGTTAGTGCGAATCAGGTGAGTCCTCTGTCTGTATGACGCCTTTGGACCGTATGAAGCCTGTGGTCTGAGGTTTGTCTTCTTCACGTGTGGTGTCATGATGACATTCACAAGAAGATTCTCCAGACACTTTTTTGGAACCCAGATCTTCTTCATAGGCGGTCCATTCCTGCAGTTAGTACCAATATACCTGGCAAACACTTCACCATTCTAATTCTTAAACAGTTTATAGTTTGCATCAAAGGATTCATCAATGACAATGGGGTTTGCACAAGAGAAGCCAGATAGATTGGATAGATCTGCTGAAGATTCCTTTGCAGCAACCCATGTGGTTTTGGGGTACTGCTCAGGTTTCCAGTAAGAGCCATCAGCATTCATTTTCCTTACGAACCCAACACCCTCTTTCCTCGGGTTTCGGTTCAAGATCTGCTTTTTGAGGACATCACATAGTGTCTGATGCCCTTTAAGACTTTTGTACATCCCTGTTTCAAGCAATGTCTTCAACCTAGCATTCTCATCAGCAATAGCAGTGGAATCCTCAGCAGAGGGGTTAGTTCCCACATCAACAGTTGAAGATATTGCAACAGTAGCAGCAGTAGAACATTCAGCAACAGTAGTAGCATTATCACGCTCAATGCACTTAAGACATGGTGGTTCAAATCCTTCCTGAGCGGAGCTGATCTGTTCGGCGCGAAGTGACTCGTTTTCCTTTTGAAGATCTTCATGAGCCGCTCTCAATTTCTCAAGATCTTCCTTTCTTTGAAGATAATCATAGGAAAGCTTTTCATGAGTTGTTGAGAGCATTTCATGACGACTTTCAAGTTCCTCATACTTAACGTGAAGATTTTTTATGTCTTTAATTAAGGACTCAGATCGAGTCATTTCAGCGCCTAACAGATCATCGCTTTTGTCTAACAGTTTTTGAATATGTTCCATGGCTTTCTATTGTTCAGTTGCAATTTTAGCAAGTGTTTTCTAGCTGGGTTTTGAACCACAATCAGAGTCATCGTCACTGGATGTTTGATAGTGAGTAGTGCGTGTGTTTACCTTGGCACCGCGTGCCATGAAGCAGTAGGTAGGAGCGGAGTAGTCCTTGTCATTTGCATCGGTGTCTGTGATGAGGTCATTGTCTTCAGTGTTGAAGATGGACTTGGCAACGTATGTTGTAGCCAGACTTGCGACGCCAGAATCGGACTCCTCCTCAGACTCCACCTCCGCCTCCTCAGAAGCGGACTCCTCCTCTGAATCCATTTCCTTGCCAACAAACGCACGTGCCTTGCCAGATGAGCTCTTCTTGTGTGATGAAGACTTTGAAGAAGACTTGGAAGAAGACTTTGAGTATTTCTTCTTCTTCTTGTCGTTAGAGTCATATTCCTTGCTCTTCTTCTTCTTTTTGTTCTCATTGTCCCACTAAGGACACTCACAGATGAAGTGGCCAGGTTTCTTGCACTTGTGACATGTTTTCTTCTTGTAGTCATGAGTAGAAGCTTCATCATTCCTTGAGCTTGATCGTGAAGACTTTCTGAAACCTTTCTTCTTGCTGAATTTTTGGAACTTCTTCACAAGCATAGAAGTTCCCTTCCAATGTCTTCAGGATCATCAGAACTGCTGTCAGATTCTTCTTCAGATGAGGAGACAGCTTTTGCCTTCAAGGCACGAGTTCGCCCATAGTTAGGACCGTAGATATCTCTTTTCTCAGAAAGCTGAAACTCATGTGTGTTGAGCCTCTCAAGTATGTCAGACGGATCGAGTGTCTTGAAATCAGGACGTTCTGGAATCATCAGGGCTAGGGTGTCAAATGAACTGTCAAGTGATCTCAGTAGTGTCTTGATGACTTCATGCTTGGTGATCTCAGTAGTGCCAAGGGCTTGAAGCTCATTCGTGATGTCAGTGAGTCGATCAAATGTGAGCTGGACATTCTCATTGTCATTTTTCTTGAAGCGGTTGAAGAGGTTGCGAAGGACACTGATTCTCTGATCTCTCTGGGTTGATACACCTTCGTTGACCTTGGAGAGCCAGTCCCAGACTAGCTTAGATGTTTCCAAAGCACTCACGCGGCCATACTGTCTTTGGTCAGATGACCACAGATGATATTCTTCGCTGTAGAGTCTAGTTGAACGAACTTCTTGACGTCAGCAGCAGTGACACCTTCTCCAGCCTTAGGAACGCCGTTCTTGACGACATACCATAGGTCGACGTCAATGGCTTCAAGATGCATGCGCATCTTATTCTTCCAGTAGGGATATTCAGTTCCATCGAAGACGGGGCACCGCAGCGAGACTTTGATTATCCCTGCAGTCGACATAGCTAAAACTCCAGGTGGTTAAACCGAATCACACAGAACAAGGGAGCACCTTGCTCTGATACCAATTGAAAGTGCGTTATATCGACTAGAGGGGGGTGAATAGGCGATTTTTATGAAAGTCTTCAAAACATGGGAGTTATGAAGACAAACAGCGAAGATTTTTGCCTATTACTATGCAGCGGAAGTTAGATTACACTAGGCAAGCCATGGTCAAGTATTCAATAGAGTGAAAGCACAAGACAAATAACGCTGCAGTGTAATAAGGATCAGGTAGGAAGAAGTTATGAAGCCAAACAGATCATACATTCACGTTGTGAAGACAAAAGATAGAGCACATGCAATGACTTCACAATGAGTAACAGTAAGTAAAAGGAAGTGAAGATGAAACCAGTGACTCGTTGAAGACAATGATTTGTTGGACCAGTTCCAGTTGCTGTGACAACTGTACGTCTGGTTGGAGCGGCTAGGTATTTAAACCTTAGGACACACAGTCCCGGACACCCAGTCCTGAACACGCAGCTCAGGACACCAAGTCCTCACCGTATTCTCCTTGAGCTAAGGTCGCACATGTCCTCGCCCAATCACTCTGGTAAGTCTTCAAGGTAGACTCCCAAACCTTCACAGACTTCGTTCACTGGCAATCCACAATGTCTCTTGGATGCTCTGAACGCGACGCCTAACCGTCTGGAGGATTCACAGTCCTCAAGTGTAATAATCTTCAGATCACACAGACATGAAGACTTAAGTGATGCCCAATTTACTCTGGCTTTGGGTGGTTAGGGCTTTTCTCCTCACTAGGAATTTTTCTCTCAAAGGCTTCGAGGTGGGTTGCTCTCAAACGACAAAAGCCGTGCACTGAAATCTGAGCAGCCAACCATTTATGGTTGTAGGGGGTGGGCTATTTATAGCCACTTGGCAACCCGACCTGATTTGTCCGAAATGACCCTGGGTCACTAAGGAACTGACACGTGTCTCAACGGTCAGATTTCAAACTCTCATGGCAACTTTACTTGGGCTACAAGCAAAGCTGACTTGTCCGGCTCTGGACAAGATTCGCTCTCATTGTCTTCACTCGAAGACATAGGTTTTTGGTTTAGGCATCACTTCAGTCATTCTGACTGGTTCTCCTGGACCCCACTTAACAGTACGGTGGTTCCTATGACTCAACACAAAAGAAAAAGAACTATGAAAGATCTAAGTCTTCGAGCTCCATAGGCTTCATAACGTGTCTTCTTTTGTCATAGTCTTCAATGTGAATATCTTCATATACCACCTTTGGCTTCAATGTCTTCATACATTTTTAGGGGTCATCTCTGGTAGTAAAACCGAATCAATGAGGGACTTCTACCTGTGTTATCCTGCAATTCTCACAAACACATTAGTCCCTCAACTAGGTTTGTCGTCAATACTCCAAAACCAACTAGGGGTGGCACTAGATGCACTTACAAATTGGCTCCTGGCAGCATATACAGTTGGGAAGAACTTGATCGAGTGTTTGTTAGGACCTTTTGAAGGCACTTGCAAAAGGCCGGCAGGGTTGACAGAAAAGCAGTGTTGTGTCCAAAAACCGAATGAAACTTTGAGGGACTATATCCAGAGATGGATCATGTTGCACCATACAGTGGAGAATGTGTCAGATCAGCAAGCAATTTGTGCCTTCAAGGAAGGCGTTAAGTATCGGGAATTGAACCTAAAATTCGGTCGGATAGGAGATATGACTCTGACTCGGATGATGGAGATCGCCACCAAATATGCCAATGGTGAAGAGGAAGACCAACTCCGGAGTGGCAAACACAAAACAGTCGCCCAAGAAACCGGAGGAGGGAATTCCAGTTGGAAACAGAAGCGAAAAGCTAAACCAGCTGCTCCTGATGAAGCTTTAGCTGTTGCCCAAGGAAAGTTCAAGGGAAAACCCAAAGGGTCCTAGAATCCCAAGAAAGTTAAGGATAAAGATGGGAATGATGTGTTGGATTTACCGTGCCATATTCATACCAAGAAAGATGAAGAGGGGAACATCATTTACCCTAAACACACCACTCGACGGTGTCGTTTCCTGATTCAGCAGTTCCGAGAGAAACAACCCCAGGAAAAGGAAAAGAAGTCGGACGGAGGTGAGGATAGGGAAGAAGATGATGACGGCTTTCCCAATGTCAAACTACGCTGATGATTTTTGCTGATGTTGAAAGCAAAAGTCGATTGAAGGTTATTAACAGGGAGGTGAACATGGTTGCTCCGGCAACACCCAGTTATCTGAAGTGGTCCCAGACTTCCATCACATTCGACCAGTCAGACCACCCAGCACATATAGCCACCCCTGGAAGGCAAGCACTGGTGGTCGACCCAGTAGTCGAAGGCACCTGACTGACTAAAGTGCTGATGGATGGTGGCATCGGCTTGAATATTCTTTATGCTGAAACCTTGGAGGGAATGGGTATTCCGATGTCCAAGCTGAGTGAAAGCAACATGAGTTTCCACGGTGTTATACCTGGCAAGAAAGCTCAGTCACTCGGCCAGATCACACTTGATGTGGTTTTCGGTGATTCCAAGAATTACCGCAAGGAAAAGTTGATGTTTGAGGTAGTGGATTTCAAGAGTGCTTAGCATGCCATCCTGGGGAGATCCGCTTATGCACGTTTTATGACTCGACCATGTTACGTGTATCTCAAATTGAAGATGTCTGGTCCCAAAGGAGTAATCACTGTCACTGGCAATCGACAGAAAGCAGAAGAGTGCTTCCAGAAGGGCTCAAAAATTGCCGATGCACAGATGGCAGTAGTGGAACTAGAAGAGTACCAGAAAAATACAGATCCGAGTGATTTACTGCGAGCCAAGAAGCCTACCTCAAAGTCCGCATTTCAGTCGTCAGGGGAAATGAAGCCGATTCATATCCACCCGACTGATCCCAATGCTGCTCCGACCCATATCTCGTCAACACTTGACAACAAATAGGAAGAAGCGCTCATCAAGTTCCTCCGTGAGAACTGGGACATCTTTGCATGGAAACCCTCTGACATGCCAGGTGTACCCAGGGGACTGGCTGAGCATCGTTTGCGAGTCGACCCGAAAGTAAAAGCAGTCAAGGACCATCTTCGACGGTCTGCCGTCCACAAGAGAAAAGCAATTGGCGAAGAAGTGGCTCGGCTCCTGGCAGCTGAGTTCATCTGAGAGATTTACCACTCCGAGTGGCTCACCAATGTTGTCATGGTCCCTAAGAAGGATGATTCACTTCCCATGTGCATTGACTTCAAGCATATCAATCGGGCCTGCCCGAAAGATCATTTTCCTCTCCCTCGCATCGACCAAATAGTCGACTCGACTGCGGGGTGTGAGCGTTTGTCCTTTTTGGATGCTTATTCCGGGTATCATATGATCCATCTGTATGGACCCGATGAGATAAAAACAGCTTTCATCACCCCATTTGGGTGCTTCTGTTATGTCACTATGCCATTCGGCTTGAAGAGCGCTGGAGCCACATTCATGTGGATGATTCAGAAGTGTTTACTCACTCATATCAGTCGGAATGTGGAAGCATACATGGATGACATTGTAGTCAAGTCATGTAAAGGTTCCGACCTACTGGCTGACCTTGCTGAAACTTTTGCCAACCTCAGAAGGTGTGATATCAAGCTTAATCCATCAAAGTGCATGTTCGGAGTTCCAGGTGGAAAATTACTCGGTTTTCTCATTTCCGAACGAGGGATCGACGCTAACCTAGAGAAAGTAGGTGCCATACTCCGGATGAAATGCCCTGTGCGTGTGCATGATGTCCAGAAGCTT